>NC_132943.1:5145000-5190000 GCF_034638445.1 Ciconia boyciana | reverse complement strand
TAGAGGGCAGGGCTGTACTTCCTCAGAACATGCTCCTGCTGTAAAAATTCACAAACCTGGCATTCATACAGGCATCTGTCGCTTGCTCTAATGCCAGTTCATAGTATACATACAAACATCTGCTTCCATGCACAAAGGGATACAGAACGCTTGACAGGTCTGTGTTAGCAGGGTTCGAAATGCCAGTTCTTTATGCAAAAACCCTAATGCTTCCCGTCAAGCCATTAGAAGTGATACAATCAGCCCAGGCCCCATTAAGCCATCAGTGTCCACCTGTGATAAAGATGGCCATTTGTTTTCTTAAAGCCCACTTAATGTCTGCTTAACTCAATTTGTCAGGAAATGTAGAACAATTTCCTCACAGCCTGAAATTTGGTAGTGGTTCAAAGTCAAAAGGCCAGGTCTAGTCTTATTCAAATGATATAATGAACAGTCTTCAAATCTAAATCTCCCTTGGGGAGATGCTGTTTACTTTTTTTTTAATGTTAGAAGGGAAAAAAAAAAGGAAGAAAAAAATGTATGCTTTTCTTTGATTACTAAAAATATTGAATCCTTTTAACCCCTTCATATGGGTCATCTGAGAAATGAACTTCCTTGCTTCCTTCTTTTGCTGGAGGTTAATATACTAAAGGTTAGACAGAGCAGAGCAAAAATACCAGAATGAATATTCACAAAATTATTTCCAGCATATTTTAAAAGTCTCTTTTTAAGCACATAAATGTACAGCTTAACCACCTAAAACATACCTCCAATTTTCACTCTTCCTGGGGTCTCTCCCAGAGTACCGACAAGGGGCCCGATCCCACCTCTCGACGGCAATGCCAAGGGTACCGTTCGCAGTGAGCAAAGTCAGAGTGCATTTGAGACCTTTGGTGGGAATTTTGCCCAGGGAAAACAGACAACAGCTGAATAAATGTGCCAGGACTTTGCGATTGTTCTGGGACAGCTCCTATTCAGCATCTTAATTTTCACGTAAGGTGAAATCTGAGGAATGCTTTGCCACCTCATCCCTATGCATCCTTCCACCCTGCCGCAGGTTTTCTCTGTCCCAAAGGGCTGTCCATCTCCAGCTCCTCAACCGACATGGCAGTTTGGAGAACATGGGTGAGGACCACAGGGATGCCAATCAAAGCCGTCCTCAGCACGGGCAGTGGGGGCAAGAGGAGGTTCTGAAGGAGAGGGGAGCGGGGATTTTGTGAGCTGGCAGTGATGCCTTGTCGTTCTTCCACCCCTTCATACAACAAAAATAAGTAGTGAAGGGCCTTCGCTGTGGTAGGGCAGAGCACTACTGCTGAGCCACCTCGTTGGCCACAAAAGAGCGGGGAAAAAACCCCTGCATGTAAAATAAACAGGATTTCTGGTTTCAAAAACATACATAAACACACACCAAGAGGTTCAAGAAATTAAATTAAATTAGAAATCGTGACCTTATGGATACTGCTTCTGCATCTGAAGACAATTTTTGACAGTGTGAGCAACTATTTGTGTTCCTCTGGAAAGGAGTGCAGGTCAAGCATCGTAGAGCAGTCTCTCTGCTGGCTTTAACTGCTGTTGGGGAGGTGCGTTACGGCCTCGAGTTGTGCATTTGCAGAGAAAATATCACACCATCCAGATGCTCAAGTCTGCTCTTTCTGTGCAGAAAATCCGGCACAAGGCTGTAACCGTGTATGAAATACCAGGAAAGAGCTCAGCATATTTTTCCGAGGCTTGGTAGAAGTTAGCGGTGAAGCACAATCATTTCAGTCGGGATCAGACTATCCATTAGCTATCAAAGTCCTAAGTCTAATTAACCCCCAAAATTGACTGACAAAGATCATTCCTCTTCTACGCTGCCTAACTGGTTGTATGTACGGCGGGCATGCAGTACCTAAGTCAGATGCTGCTTTGTTATAATTAGGGCAGCAAATTTTGTTTTCTGTTTGGTACTTGCTGTTACATATTGCATGTAATGTATGGCACTGTTAAGGGAAAAAAATTGGAGTCAAAGTGCCTGGAAAGTTAGGTCTGCTCTGTAGCACTGTGAGATTGTTGACATCTGCCGAGGTTGGAGAGCTCAGTAAGCAGGAAATGGGGTGTCACTCTGAGTGGTAGTTTACCATTATCCTGGCATCCTAATGAAGTGTCTGCAGTGCACAGAGCTTCTGGATGGCATCTTAACGCACGGCTAAGCAAAAGCACTTCTCTCCTTGTCACTGTCATCCATCTGCCTGCACCCTACTGTAGCCAATGGGATGGAACCATGCTACAATGTGCTATAAGCCATTTAGAGTTGCACATTGCATAATCAGTCCCATCAAATATGTAAAAAATGACTATTATTGGTTATTTTCCTCAAACTCCGGCACCTGGAGTTTGATACATTAAAGTTTAACTTTTGCAAGTGCTGTTTTTTCCCATTAATTCCACATATATTTTTGTTAAATGGGACTGAGTTGCGAACTCATTGTCTTGGGTCTTGCTAATGGATCGCAAAAGTTGTATGAATATTCATTGCAAACTCCATTTTATATCACATAGGATGAATTTATCAATTGCCCATATAGAGAGGTTTCACGCAATTCTCATTTTCTTTTGCAATATCTATTTCTGAGGCACAAATAAAAAGTGAAATCAATTCAGATCACAAACTGGTTGTTTTCCTTATAGCAAATATTAGTTAGTTTGAATGCTTCTTATAGATTTTTTTCTTAAAACAAGAAAATATTTTACAATGCGTCTGCACGAGACGATTGCCAAAGTGTACTGCAAGTGATTCAAATTGGGACTTTTATGTTGCCTACAGTAACATGAAAATATCCCGATGTCAAAAGTGATACAAATAATTTGTTTGTATATTTATACATAAAAATCTGTGTATTTTAGCCAGCATGACTTCCAGAATATGAAGACTTACCGAATGAAAGCAGAGCTTTGGGCAGTTGACATCTCTGAAAAAAAAATCAAGCCAACAGAGCACTCTCTTTTAAGCAAGTTTTCATTCCCTGATAACACCAAAGCTATCAAGGACTGGGGTTAAGCATTGTGTGACAGGGCAAGCTTCTAAAATGGGCAAGAGCAAGATGAATTGGCTAAGTCGGGTGTTTATTTATACAAACAAGAGGGCAGAACATAATTTAGTTGCATCAGGAATTTTTCACAGACATTAAAACTATAGCAAACATAACAGCGGGGATGCTTGCACAGCAGCACAGTGGGGAAGCTCACAGAGCGTCTGCCCACACTACGGCTGGCTGTAGCCAGCACCATAAGTCTCACAATTTCATTAGCACTCGAAAATCCACCTAACTCACTCAGTTCCGATTAAAAAAATAAAAATAAATTAAAAAAACCCCAACCCAAAACAAAATAAACAAACCAAAAAAGCCCCAGACAAGACCTGTCTTTCTCTCGGCAGCTGAATCAGTCGCAAATTGTTGGAAAAAGTCTCAGCAGACAGATTTTGCTGTAGCAACAGTGTGTGACGTTTTAACCACAGCAGAAATCTTATCCAAAAAAACAAAACAAGGTGAGAAGAGCCATGTAAGAAAATCGGAGAAAACCAGGCTTAAAAAACAACAACAATAACAAAACATAGATTAGGTGGCAGATCAATAGTTTGATATTTTATGCAGAATCATAAATCACTGTTTTCTTCAACAGTTCAGCTGTGAGGCTCGAGCGCATAAAAAGAAACCATGGCTCGTGATAAAATTAGGCATTAATGTGAGCCTTAAATGCCATTTAACATTAAACACGCACAAGCCACTGCGATGCCTGGTAAAGGGAAATGGGCGCTACAGTAAAACTATACAAAGTAAGTCAGACATGAATAATGCAGCAGGTCTGAGGAGGATCACGGGCCAGGCTCCAGTACCTTACAAAATAATGAATGCATGTCAGGTTAGAGACATACATCCCTTCCTAGCAAACGTGAGTTATTGGAGATAAACCTTGGACTTCCTGTTCTGAAACAAAGTGGCTTGTTGTAAACATCTATGTCCATTTAAAATTAATGATTAAAAGAAAGATTCGGTGGGATTTGCTTAAGTATTCTTTATGGACACCAGTGCTAAAGGTTACTTTCTTCATTCATTTTTACCCAGCCACTGTTAATGTTACAGACACATCATGTTTTCTTCTGCACTCAAATGTTTATTCAAAGCTCATTTACAAAAGAGCTTATATAATATTAAGTGGGTTTTTTCAATGCATTCTTCATTTAAATATAAACAAGAGAGCATCTCCACAGTTTTGCTCTGTTTAAAGGGAGCCAGCCCTATTTTTAAAGACAGTAACCCAAATTCTAAATATATGTTCTATGAAAATATTACATGGAAAACCATCTGCGATTCACTTCAGAGTATCCTGATCTGCTGAAATTATCACCTACATCTTCCATATTTTGTCAAAAAAATGCAAAAAGGATTAACCATCCTCTCATTCTTTATTTGATATGTGCGATTATGATGACTCTTTTCCTTCGGAAATCTTCATAGGGAAAAGAAAGTCTAACTTTCCGAATAGGAATCTTTCCCCCAGATTTTCACAATAAAAAGAGTATAATGAAAAATAATATTATTTCATTTTATTAAAATTAGTCTGCTTCATTTTCTAGACTTAGCTGGCAAATTTAACAGCTGTTCAGAGTGTTTTCCTTCCTTTGCACCCCATACTGCCAGGCTTCATAATACAGCACAAAGAGGGGGATACCTTCTCCACAGCTATTTATACAAACCCATGTTTAAGGATTTCCTCCCTCCGTTTGAGCATGGTAAAGAGAAAACCTCAAAAAAGAAATTAAATTAAAAAATCTTCCTTCTTAGGAATCTGAAAGGGGAAAATTTCTAGGAAAGTGGAACTCAAGGCTTTACAGAAAGAAAGCAAATACATAGGTATTGCAAATGAAACATAAGATCTTGCATCTGATCTGTTAAATATTCCATCAACAAGGTCAAGTGTAAAGACAAGCCCAGCCACAAAAACTGAAGCGAGAGTAAGCTTTAATAAAAAAAATGAACAGTTTATCCTCTTCAGCTTCTCAAGTGGAAAAACAAATTCTTTTATACTAGAGAAAAATCAAGCGTGTATATAGCATTTAAAAAACCACCAGTATCAACCATTTTAATGAAAGAGTACCCAATATTTTCATGGAACTATAAAAGGGAGCGAGACTAAGTGTTATGGCAAAAAGCCTGGGCTCAGCAGCTTTGTGTGGGTAATGGTGAAATGTGACTGTGATTTATAATGAGAAAAGGTATCTACAACATACAATTTTCTACCTAGCTGCAAATAATAATTCATAGTGATGTCCCTTCCAGATAAAATACCTTTGCAATGTAGGACTCATGTGGTAAAATGATCATGATAAATGTCAGACCAGTGCAGGTAACGGCTTTACAAACCATTAAGATTAGCTGGCTCTTTTTTTTTGATGATAACAGTAACCATGCTGTGACTCTATGTGGTAATAATATCTCAGTACTGATAAATGCCAGAGCCAGGCAGAGGTGTTTATCATTCCCAGTTCAGAAATGCTGACTAAAGTTACCACATGTTGCCTGTTTTTTCTTCTTTTACAATAAACTAACAATTAACAAATAGACTGATTCACAAAATAATTTTATGCTAAATTTCTATGGGTTTTGTGCTTTTGTGTCTACCTAAAGATCTCTTCTCCTGTGCATCAGTACTGATGACTTTGGTACAGTAAGCTCTAAAACAAAGCTTTCTACCCTTGCCATTCTCTCAATAAATAATTTCTTTGTAAATTAATACTGCTCTTTTCAGTTTCTCTCTTTTACAAATACACCTTATAAGGAAGCGCAGCCTCTGTAATGTAGCTGTTTCTGTAGGGAAGGTGGTCACCAAGCTGGTATCTGTGTTAATCAACACAGAGCAGAGACAATTCCTTCAAGAAAGCACAATAAAGTTTTACTGTACGACATTTGCTTGCAAATATTCTGCAACGGACAAATAGTGAGCCTTTCCTTCCATTGAGCCTTTCCCTACCTCAGTGTTTCAGTTCCACTCAAGTCCATTGAATCCTCAGGAGAAAAGAGAATTAAAAAATAACTAGTTGAGAAGCTTTGTTTGAGAAGTTGCAGTACAGCCAGGGTGGCCCCAATCCAAATACAACTTACCTAGTAAGATCATAGCACATACACACGCCAAGCAGCACAAATAAAAGGCCCACAGAATTTGTACCCCCTTCCTACAATAAATTCACTTCTGCAAATTTCATATCATTTCCGTTTGTAGCTTCAGTCATATTTCCACTGGACAGATTGTCCATGGGACAAAAATAAACAGTACTAATGGCTTGTGGCAGAAAATATCAAGGGATGACTGGGTTGCAAGACTGGGGGAGTTTGTGCTGTTCAGAAGTTAAGGTTCTGTGCAGGTCAAACCAGAACAAGAGTAAAATACACAAGAGTAAAATACACACAAAGTGTATTTTTCATTTGTGTGTAACTTCATTATCGCTATTGGCAATTGCATGACTTCCTAGAGAATAGATCCATATAAAAGTTTAGGGTGCTTTTTTACTGGAAAATAATACCTATACATTGACTACTTTGAGCTCTTGCCTTTCATATCTATATAAATGTTCACATTATAAACAATATAGATATATATATCTACATCTGTGTTTATGAAGTATTAATCTCAACAGGAATTAGGAATACATACTGAGGAAGAAATGTTATCCTAGTAATTTTAATTTTTAAATTCAGTTCAATTGCAGCAAATTTTTTCTTGAAACTTTTTTTTGGTGGAATCTTTGAATCAAGGCACTAATCACCGTGTATACTTATGCAGCACCTACTGCAACTGGGATTCAATCCTGATTGAGATCTCTGGGTGCTAGGGTAATATGAATATTAAAAAGGAACATATACGAAGAATGATAGGTGATAATTAAATCATAGATGATAAGATCAGAAAAGTATTCTCAGGTTATCTAGGGCATGTAACATGCAAGATGTTTTCCCTACGTCAGACCTACTGGCACCTTATCTAATCTGTTCCTAAACGAAAGCACACTTGTACAGGACTTTGCTTCAGTTGTAACATCTTATACAAATTGATGAAAATATCAGTCAAACCTTTCCCACAAAACAATGAATCATGCATCATCACCAGGAAGGTATATCTTAACAAAAAAGGACAGCAATGTTCTTATCACTTCAAAAGAGATGTTAAAGCCCTTAGTACTGCATTCTTTATTACTAATTGTAAGTTTGAAATACAAATGGTTTCCTACAGAAATTACAGCTGCGAGATGCTACAGGTATTAGAAAATAGCTACACTGGAATAGTTTCTCGAAATAATTGGTCACCAGAAAGCATGACTAAAAAGAATAGCAAATCATTTTACGTTTTCAAACATGGTGGGGTGTAATGTTAAGGATGGAGATTCATAAATATAGCTGATTAAATTATGATGAGAAAAAAAGGACAACAAGGACTACCTGGGAAGTGCATCCATCACAGAAGCTGCACTATTGGACAAATGTAATTCCAAAGTGGAATTCCACTTAACATGTGGGTACTTTACTACTTGGGGGTACTTTAGCTTACGATGACGGTCTAATAGTCTAATAAAATAAATGAAAAGCATAAGAATATAATTCTGTGAACCAGAAAATGCTTCCTTAAGATTAAGAGGGAACTTTTAATCCTTGTAAATTACTCTTGCTCTCTATTAAGGTGACAGAAGGTATGATATGTTCTGGTTTTAACCATATATTAATGATGGCTTTTCTTGTTAGGGAACCAGATACAGTACTGGTCAAAGTAATGCCCTAATATGGCACTCAAGTACTTATTTTCTCTTTTTCCCCCCCCCGCTTAGAAATCCAGGACAACACCACTCGCATCAAATCCATAAGGAGCCTGGTAAAAAAGCTTCCTAGACCAAACTATGACACAATGAAAATCCTCTTTGAACATCTAAAGAAGTAAGTAGAACTGTGGTACTAACAGATTGATAATTTTAAAAGGAATCGGTGTGTCGTGTCCCAATCCCATTGGAAAAGTCATCCAAAATACCAAAGATAATTACATTCTTTGGTAAAACTAAGCATGATTTATCGTATCTATGTATATCCTATTCCTGTTCAAGAAATCAGTATGTCTACCAAAAGCATGATTTTTTCCTCTACTAGAAAACAGAACAGTTCTGTTTCCTTCGATGCAGACACATGAAGATTACTATGCTACAGGTATATTGAATTGAGCAAATGCAACATGTTCCCGTATTGCATTTGTCCAGTTTGGTTTGCCTTTCTCCAACAATAGATATTTTGATCACCATATTTTCACCATCGAGATCCCTGCCATTCAAACTCCTTTATTGAGGCACGTAATGATAGATATAACCTCACCCAAGAAAATACATTACAAGCTCTTGTACCTCATGAGGAAGCTTGTGACAACACAGAACATCTAAGAAACGCTGAGGAGAGATTTGGAAGTGCACTTTTGCTCTCCTAATGTTGCTGAGATACCACAGAGGCCAAAAAATGACACTGTGAAACTCCACCTTATCATTCCTCTGTGGTTTCCACTCTCATTGAGCTCCATTTGCAAGAGATGTCAGCCCACAAAGCCAAACCAGGTTCTCATGTTCACCTTGGCTTTTCTTCTTGTGTTTCATGGCATTAGCAGTAAAATTGTACATAGACCACATGCTCATTCGGACACCAACCTGCAGCTGTTTGACTTGCAGAATGACCGGGCAGAAGTAGCAGACCTCAACATGGGGGCACATGACATGCAGGATCCTGTTCCTCCCTTCGTGGCTGTCCTGCTGTTGGGACTAACTGGTGACATTTTGCACAGTCACTTTTCAGCCAAACTACCCTTAAAATTGAAGGGACTAAGTAGGGTCTAGGGTCCCATGGAAGCCCTGTGCACAGAGGAGTAGTTCATCCCAGAAATGATATAACGACCCCAGTGAGGGAGTAATAAAGACTCCACATAAAAGACTACTCTGAGCTTACAAAGAATGATGCCTTTATACTGATCATTTCTGCTGCATTCTCCTGGCATATACATATAAGAGATACAGATTCTTTATCTTGTTTTGCAGCTTCCAGTTGAAACTGCAAAATGAAGTCCATATAGTCGTGGGAATGTCCCCATTTCATTAAGCACAGAAGGAGTTTAAACTGTCCATAAAATGACTGAGTTTGGCCTTGCAGAAAAACAGTTTTCTATGTATTCATCTGATGTACTGTGTGTGCTCATTCTCTCCTTCAGCAGGTTAGCTAGAGAAAGGTGATAATTTATTACTGTCAATGGAAGAATAATAAGGGAAATTATTTCCTGGGAAGAACCTGAGTGCAAGAAGTGGGTACATGCTGTCAACACAGATATGCCACACACAAAATTTACTGCATCATATGTGGCATTGATGCTAACCTGAAGAAAGTTTTGTTACTGTGTCTTAGGGGAGAGATATCAGGTATACACAATAAATCTTTGATCTCCTAGTTAAATCACTTGATTGAGACTCAGGAGACGTGGTTCAGTTCTTGGCTTTGACCGGATGTTCTGGGTGACCTTGGGTAAATCACTTAATCTCTCTGTGCCTTGGTTCCTTGTTTACAAAATGATGATAATACTTCCCTTGTCTGGCTTGGCTTTTTAGAGCATAATCTGTTTGGGACAGCAATTGTTTCCTGTTACGTCTGTGTAGAATAATTGGCAAAACTGGACCAACACTGGTGGTTTTGGAGAAAAGGAAAAAAAAACCCACGCTAAAATACAGACAATAAAATACCAATACTTTGTAATGCATGTATACAGAATACCAGGCTTGACTACAACTCTATAGATATGGTGGGAAGGTGGATGTTCTACCCAAATAAGCACATGCTGTCACTGCAGAAGGCGTGGTGAAGCTAGAGGTATACTAACACAAAACTACGGCACAAAGGGATGGAAGGCAGGAAAATGTGATATTTGAGCCATTTGGGGGTTTGAGCATTATGGAAGCAATCATCTGAGTCTCTCTGAAGAAGGTCAGCCTTCTCTGCCACACAAACACATCCCCAAGGGAGGATGGGACTATTCCATAAGCTTTGCTCCATTGATATGGAAGCAGCCATAGAATAGATACTGAAAACACAAAAAAAAAAGATGAAAACTGGTTTGTTCTCTTGAACTTGTCCATGCAAAAGACAGGGGCCAGTCAGAATGGCCTCATGGCTCTCTAAAGGAGAATAAAGAAACATACATACATTGTACATAATGACTATGTGTGTTTGTTTAAATTAACCTAGGAAACAAGACTAGTTTGCAGAGGTTAAAAAGCGCAGAATTATATCACTTTTAGGGAGACTTTTCAGAAGAGGGGTGCCAACCTCACCACTGACTTGCACCTAGTGCCACCTTCTTCAACCACAGGATTTTCCCAGTGTAAATCACAGGAAATTCAAAAGTTTCTGATTAGTTGAAAAAATAAATGAACTGGTTTGGTTTGAGGCACATTACTGCAGTTTCTGTAGTTGCTGGTGGAGATGGCTGTTCTTGCCCAGGGTTGAACTGAGCTTCAAGAGGTTTCTGATGGGGAGGAGCTAAAGGACGGCAGTTTTCTGTTTCTATGGCATTCCCCTCTTTCTCCTACCCCTTTCTTTCCTCTCCATCAGCCAAATAGGAGGCCAGGGCTATGCAGACCTGGGCCATGGGACTGTGTAAGCCTGTGACTTCTGTACAGCACATGAGAGCATATGTCTCTCACATGGGAGCTCAGCAGGAGAATCCAACCTTCACTCAGAAGGCTACGTTTATCCTAAATCACTGACAGCAGCGAGGCTGCACTATGGTTTCATTCTGCGGCGATCCAGTCTGCAGGAGTGGGTCCAGATCAAGCCCAAATAACAATGTGAAATGCACTTCAGAAGGGTCCTTCTTTAGAAACCCAGACAAAGCAGCTGATGAGAGAGTCTGCAAAAAAGGCCTGGCAGCAGGGATTAACACCAGTGTCATATATCTTTCTTAAACCAAGCCCTCTGAAGTTGCAAGAAGTCACGGTGCAGAGTATGAAGCCCACAGGAGGGGGATTAAAAGCAAAGCTTGGGGTTGCAGTACCTGTCCTTTTAAGTTTTTTGCATTTGATGAAAAAAACCCCACCAATTTCCCCTGTTCATCTTTGCATGAAAATATTCTACTACTCATAAGCAGAAGAGACAAAATATGGGGCTGAGCAGACATATCACATAGCTCCTGTCGGTCTAATACTACAAGCCATTGTTTCATGAGGACTCATAGTGAAAATAATTGAGCACAACTACTATTAGGCTTTTCATACTTCTTCCTGAAGATGAGCAAATCAAACAAATATTATACTTTATACATGAAAGAAACAACAAAACCCAACCTAAGTAAGGCTTTTCCCATATAAAAGGCTACAGAAAACAGCCTGTTCTACTTGAACGTGTTTAGAGAATATTTGCTTGCTATATATAGCCCATATACTGCTGTTCCATACATTTGTGAAAACAGTGCCCCAGGTCTCCAGGACTCCACTCTTTCCTGTTGCTTATTTACAAGTTAATTTTACTCCCAGAGCGAGCTAATCGCAGGTACCAGATAAAACTGATAGACCTTTCTGATCCTATTTTGCAGGCATACACAGGACATCAAACGATGCAGAAACCCTGTATCGGCTCTCTGCACAAATGTGAACTGAGCAAGCAACCCCTATTTGATAAATCATTATTTGTATCCAATAACTTACTCATAAAACTATAATTCAAGTGAGGCAGAAGGAGCATTTCACTCTTTAAGGATCCCACAGTATTGTATGATCGGTGCCTAACCTTCTTTCACAGCAGCATCTTTGAGGTAGCCATTACACGCCCATTGGGAAACTGAGGCACAAGAAGTTTAAATGGCTTAAAGACTCAGCCTAAGCCAACAATACAATATAAAAAACCTGGAGGGTTTTTTTCTGTGCAGGAGCTTCTGCAGCAACTGCAAAATACTCTTTCCTCCCTAATGCAAAATGCAGTAGGGGAGAAGAGCACCCTGGCTGGGTCCTCTGCACCACGCTCTGAGCTGGCGAGGGCGGACACAGCTCTGCTCCAGAAGCTGTGTGCCTGCATTATACAGCACTGTGCCTGAGCTAATAAGCTGTGCTTATTAATGTTAAATTAATGAATCTCAGCCTGCTCTGCTTATTAGGTTGAGCTCCGTGCCACTGCAAGGCAGCTCTGCGACTCCCAGACCCGAGCTGTCTCACATCTGACCAGGCTGGAGCACAGGGCAGCCAAGCCCAAGTCTGTCTTTACCCATCCACGTAGACACGCCTGCAAAGGGATATATTACCGACAAAACCCCACTCCTTGCTTCTTCTTTTCCCGCACAAAGGCAGGATAATATGTGTTATTTACAAAAGTATAAAATGGATGTTGAAATAATTAAATGGGAAGACAGGGGCCAGCCTGACGCTACCATCCCTCTCCCTTACGTGGAAAGCGCTGAACCCAGATGCCCAACTGTGGAAGATATTCTTCCAGCAGCAGCATCTGCCTCCTTGGCAGGCACTTCAGGCAGGTTGTCTGGGGAGCTCTGCAGTTGCCTCTTGGTTTATCACGTGGATCTGTTACTGTGGCCTATCTGGCTGCCTTGTCCAGGCAGAAGCCAATTCCTTTTGATTCACCTTTGAATCCAAGAAACTCCATTTTTTTGCTCCATTTTTCCCGTTACTGTACATAGCACGGCAAGACATTTTCAGATACCATCCAGGCTTTCCGATCTTTCAGAGAGAGAATGATGATTTCCTTTCTGACTGCCTTCCCCCCGCCCAAATTCTTGATTCTTACTAGCAATTGTTTGCATCAATTTCACTGGAAATAAGCTCCTCATCAAGAGTAGAACTTTTTATCTAAGATGAACCCACTAATATTCATATATTATCTAACAAAAGTCATAAGTATTACAAGATTCACGCTTTAGTTGTTTTGAAAAATAGCCTTCCCCCATGTTCATAGCTCTGTGAACAGAGGAAAGCATCCAACCTTGACAAATGAAACACCCCCCCCCCCCCCCAAACCTTGCAACATGTGGCAGCTCCGTTCTGAAGAGCATAGGCTTTTGCAAACTACATGCAACTAAACAGACTTATTTCTACCTATTAAAGATTAAAAAAAAAAAAGAAAAAGAAAAAGAAAAAAGCCACGCATAGACGGAAGCCCACAGTAGCCCGCACACCAGGACACGATGACAATGTGATGACAAGTCCAGCAGCAGTACCCAGAATTCTGAGGGAATTTCAGAGAATAAAGTTAAAGTATGGCATCTAGTAATACTAAGCAGGGGATGTCTGCAAGCTTTTTTTTTTTTTTAAGTTGGTGGAGGAAAGATGTAGCAAACGTATGTGATTTTCACTTACTAAACTATGTGTCATATCAGCAGTTTCGGGCAGGCTTACATATTAAATCTAGGCTCAGGAGAACCCTTTTTTCACACAGTAAAAGAACAGATTACATTAAGAACTGTACAAGCTTTTTATTAAGAAAAAGAAGGAGGGAAAAAAAAAGGTAAAAGTTATTTGAAAGGAAAAACAGTCACCAGAATGGAAGGACTATACAACAAATTTCTATTTGGGAAATCTCAGAGAACCTGTGGGAGACCTACAACACAAAGTGTGGGATGAGCATGTAAATTTTGCTGCAGGAAAAATGCTGAGATTCAGGAATGTGTGGAAGCACAGAAGTCCTTAACCGAAGGCACAAGAAACAAAGACTATCTGTTGAAATTATTTCCTGAACCAAGACCTTTCTTGTATAATCAGGCAACTCATGAGTAGCTCTTGCTCTTCAGCTATGGGACAGCAGCAGGGAGAAAAGTTTAGTCTTACTCCTACAAGCTGGGGAGAAGCTACTGGAAATGTAAGGAGGAGGAACGTCCTCTTGCACCATAAGAGCGAGAAGGTGACTGGCCAGGGACATAAGAGACGCAGGCATTCCTGACTAGCACTTTAAGATTTACATGAAATGAATTAGTCACTTTCTAGCTTGAGAAGGGCAAATATATATCGAGGCATGCTCTTGCACACATGCTTTTCTCTGTTCCAGCTATAGAAGAGTTTTAGAAAGGAGCTGGAGCAATGCCAACACTTGTCCCATTTACTGTAGCTTCCTGGGGCTCATTTTGGGGGAAGGAGAAGAGTTAAACCCATTTCTCTCTGCTAAGTACACACTGGTCTACTAAACTCTCCCCTTGTAAATTAGTGGACACAAGAAAAGGTGCGCCAGGCACAAGTGTGTACAGGACAGGAGTAATAATAGATTTTGGATTAAAGGCAAAAAAGAAATCCAGCCTTCCAGAAGCAACTTTATGCATTTTTATTTTATTAACTTTGGGGCGGGGACGACCTGCTACCGAGTTTTTGCAGTCACGCTTAGTCCTTCTTTTTGTGGAATAAGAGAGTTTGCAAAGTTCACCTCTTCCCTGAAGAGCTTCCCTTACAGCTTAGTGTTTTAACGAGAAGAATGACAAGTAATTAAAACCACATTTTCACCTGTGTTTCCATATACCTCCTATTTCCACAACCGTATTTAAAAATATAAACCCTGATTTTCATAACAATCAGGCAAATAATTACACTTGGTGCTTTTCAATGCTACTGAGCTTCAAAATGTACTGAACTGGTGTATCAGCAAATAACAGAACGATAAAAATAATTAACATAGTTTTAATTTAAATATTTATGATACGGTTGACTCTGTGGCTGTACGGCACCATTGTGCTAGGTGCAGTACACAAATACAGCTAGATAGAGCCCCTGTTTCAAAGAGCTCCTATTGTTCATCCCACATTACTCAATATCAAACGATCTCAAAAAAGCTTTTCAAACATTAATTAAATCTCCTAACTTCCTTTTCAGGTCAGTAAGTTTTATTATCCTAGTAGTGTAGATGGAGAAAGTGAGGAATGAAGAGGGTAAGGCACTTGCCCACGATGACACAGCGAACACTTCTCACTTCTACTCTCCACTTACTTCCCAATCCCCCACCCCGAGCCCCCCACGCCTTTGAAGGCTCGTCCATGTGCATATTGGCGCTGTGGGCGTACGTGTGCATATGGCCAGCACATCTTGGGGAAGGCCGGTTACTGCTAAGTACTCTTCGGTTAATAAAGACCATGTGAGAGTCCTGCTTCTGGTTTGCACTCGCATAAGCTTTAGTAAAATATCACTGGCAGAGTTAATTTATGTGATTTTGTAACCTCTTAATATTGCTTGGGGTTAGCGTTCTTTTCAACTCTAATGTTTTTTGTTGGTGAAAATTAAGAATGCTCAATTCATTACAAAACGGCTTTTTTCCCCTGCTTCTTTTTTTTTTTTTTTTTTTCTTTTTTCTATTTTGGGAGATTAGGCCCTAACACATTAATGTCCAGGACCAGGTCATCAACGGGTAAATTGCAATGCTTTTCATTTTTCTGACTAAAGATATGGGATTTTTCTCAGAATAAGGCTGCAAAATAAATTATAGGCTTGAAGTTTCTTAAGAGATTCATTGGAACATAAAACCAAACCAAAACAAAAAAGACTTTAATGCCAAAATGTCAGTGTTCTGTGCAAAATAATTAATATAACACAATAGGATCTATTCTACTATTGATTGAAAGGGAATTTATGCAGGTAATTCATTAAGGCTAGTGGGAGTTTGGCATGTAAATCCCCCAGCACTTTGATGGGAAAACAGACCCTAATGATTTTTTTTTTTTTTTATAAGCTATAGAATACATGCTTTTTGGTGACAAATATATAAAAAGAAAAAGCAAATACCTGAACAACTATGGTAACAAATGCCCCTGCTCTGTGAGACTTCTGAAATGACATTAGATCAAATCATTTTTCACACACTGCGAAAGATGCAACAATCATTTCAATCACCATGTTAAGAGAATCAATACATTTTTTGCTTCCAGAGAATGGTATTTTACATTCCAACATTTGCAGGTTATCACCTTCATACGTCTCTTTTTGTGGTCAAGTGCATGATTAGTACTTCTGACAGGGTATTGGCCATTTTCTTCTGAAGATCTACAAATTCTTGTAAATAAAAACCAATCTGAAAAAAAATGAAGAGCAAATCTGTGGACTGGAATGCACCCTACTTGTAATGGGAACAAAAAGCTGGCAATGAAATATAAACCTAAATCACAGCAGAATGACCTACTTTAAGGCATTTGCCAAAGAGACAGTGTTTTAGACAGCTCCTCTGAAGTAGCGTCTTTATGTCTATGCCATCTGCAGATTTATTATTGTGCTTTAGAAAAAAAAAAAGGAAAAAAAAAAGGGAAAGAAAAAAAAAGGGGGAGAAAGAAAAACCTACAGTATGCCTGAACAAAACTCAGCTTCATCTATAGGAAAGATTCCAGTACTGTGGGCACCACACCCACACCTACTGATGTGGTCCAAGTTTTTTCTTTAGAGGCACCTAATTAAGAAACCCTGACTCATTTACATGGATATGTTTGATCTAAATTACACTCCAAACCACACCAAATTAGGAGCATCTGTGAATGCAAAGTGTTTGTTCCCAGTGACTGGTAGAACAGGGCCAGTTCTGGACGGCACATGTTCAAGTGACGAAAAATATTTCAGATGTAACATACTTCTGAGACCCACTTTTCCACTAATAATTCATAATGAGTTAAACCAGTATCTCTGCTCGAACAATTATTTCAGGCTGTGAAAAAAATGTCATTTTACTTTTAAAAGGAAGTGGGAGAAAAAAAAGGGGTGGTAGACAACCACCTAGTTTGGTTGTTGTCCCTGATAAAGGGCCTTAACACAACCATTAGCTGCAATTTAAGTCTGTGCAGTGCGTGTATTATCAGATATACATTACTCCTGAAGCCCAGACTAAAGGAAAGTATCTATGAATGATTAGTTGTTGTTCACAGACAAGATCTTCTGCCTTGATATTTGGGTTTCTGTTGTTAACCCGTTGTGCCAGGTTTCCTAACGAGTCTGTGCAAAGAGCGGGCTCTCAGCCCGATGAGGTGGTACACTGCACGCTGGATAACATGAAAAATTCAGACCACCAGATTTGAGAGCAGTGCTTCCCTTTTGGGCTGCGTTGCTGCTGCTATTTGACCATGCCCGTTTGTGTCCTAGAAGGCCACTTTGTACAAAAACGGGTCCTGTGGCAATTAGGGAACTTTTATCCCACTCTCCCACCTCTCAAAAAGAGCAAGCGGGGGGCTGCAGAAGCCACTGGTTGCTTCTTTGTTGCCTTACGGTCTAAACTGACAAACTAAAAAAAAAAAAAAAAAAAATAGCTTTTATCTTGCTCTAATTTAAGCCACAGGAGCAGCCTGAGCACCAGGGAGTGCAAATCCAAATTCCAAGCTGGGTTTGCAATTCCCAGTCCGCTAGCGCAATTTGGCACAACCTTCAGATTTGGCCCATGGTGTTTGGCAGCCACCTCTTATTCTTCCCGTCTTTTATACTTTGTGAATAGTCTAAGTTACATAATGCCAGTGACAATTTGTTTATGGCAAGCATTAGAGTCACTGTTTTATGATTACATTCAAACTCTAAGCCACATTTTGACATCTAAGGATCATCTTGCGTTCTCATCTATTATATACAATGAAGGTTTGTGTTCCAGTAAGGGGGGGGAGGAACTTTATAAATAACATGACTCCTTTTGTCTGAAGAGATTTTAATACATTTGTCTGATCTACTGTTTTTGCAGTAGCTAGAATATAATTTGAATATATTAATATTTTCAGCAACTGTGCTCAGGGAGCCCAGTTAATAACTTATGCATGGATATATAGATACACTTCAGAGAGAGGTAATGTTTTTAGCCCTTATGTTGGTAATACTTAGCAACACACAATGAAAGAGCCTGTTCTTTCCTCCTCTTTGTTGTGGGCATGCATTGTGATGGTATGGAGCCAGTGTTCTTTCTGTTGTCTACACAGCCTGGATTCAATAAGCAGTTATATATGCATATTATGACAATGTGGTCAAGGAAACCAGATTTTTTTACTATACCTTCATGTGCCTGTACAGTATAAAATCTGGTATTTATTTTTCTTGTCCTCATTCAATATGTTAACAAAATCATAATTTGATACAGGTTATGTTCACTTTATAATTAAAATTATAGAGTTAGATGAAAATACAGCAAGATGTTGCTGAATGGAAAATATTTATCTTTTTGTACATTACGCATTATGGTGCAATGTAAAATCATAAATCTGTGGAGCGGCTAACTCCAGCCAAGCATACGACAACTTGCCTTCTCCCTTGGTCCACAAGATGCAACTGGTTACCTCCTCTAAGCCAAGGGTTTCTCCACCCATCTCAGCCCCTCCATTAGATGGCATTGCCACATCCTCTCCAGAGCTTTGCTGTGGTCTTCTGAAAGAAGACCCCTTTTCCATGGAGATGAGCCAAGAAAAGGGAATTCAGAAAAGTTCTGTATTTTTTATAGATTCCACCAATCTGTCTCCTGTAGCTCTCCTAGCACCTTCATGAACAAAGTCCAAACTTTTTGCACCATGTTCTCTGTGTCAGCACTAGACTCAGCCTCACCAAACCACCTCAGGATAGCACTCCATCTGCCTTGACACTGCTCCCACTTCCCAGATCGTTGCCATCCACATTGCCAAGTCCAGGCCTTCACCAAACACTATCAGCAATCTTGGAGACCCCAGTACTGTATAGCATATGGGACAACCTTATAGTATATAGAAGCTTTCCAGTAAGTAAAGTTTACTGTGAACATCAGTTTGTCCATATTCAAACTTTCACTCCAGAGAGGGTTTTCAGTAGGGCTGTGGCAGTAGTCGTAGCAGGCAACTTAAGACCGCCTCCTAGGACAACCCAGATACGTTTCTATCTCTGGATAACTGTCCCATAAAAGTGTCATCAAATGAACGAGTTTTCCATTCCTTCAGAACATCTACTCTATGGAAGTCATTGCAGCTGCTATGGACTCAGTGTCAGCCCAGAGATTTCTATCTCAGGGCAATTTTCAAATCTTGATGAATATGCTTTGAATCTCACCTGACCACTATGGTGAGGAACTGCTTAACCTTTCTGGGTTACATGCTAACAGGTTTCCATTACTCTTCATATTAAATTACGTTTATACAGCTTTGCATCCCAAAACTACAATATTTGCTTCCTAAAGAGGCACTTTCTCAGCTTGTAAATCCATTTACAACCATTCATTTAAGGTTAGACATTTTCTGCTGTAGGGGAAGATCCATGCAGCACCTACAAAAAAGTGTTCTGAATTTAGTCTTATCTGAGAGCCAGACAGAGCAGGCATTGAGGCATTTTACTCAGTTAAGCTATGACTGAGAGATTTGATGTCCTGGAAGCTGCTTACTGAATGAGCTGTCCCAAGACTGATGAGTATGCCTTGATATCAACAGCAAGATTGTACCTGTTGTTCCTAAATCCTTCAATATCCGTCAAACATGATTTTGGTTAGGAGGTCTCAGAGACAAGTGTATGTTTTCTCAACAGTTTTTCTAACTGTGGATTTTGATCAGGGTCAGACAAAAGCAGATATTGGCAAGTCTGGTCACTTGAAGCTTCAAAGATGAAAGAAACACAACTACTGAGAGAGGTAGGGCTGCCTGTATAGAGAATAAAGACTTTTGTAAAGTGTCTAAGGCAGTTAGACCACAGTCATTTGAGACCAGTACATGTGTGAATGGGTATTTGACTTAAAAAGGAACTAATGAGAAAATTCAAAGCTAGTTTAAAGCTAGAAAATATTGCAGAACTTGCAGTACTACAAAGGGTGCATCTAAGAAAGACACAATATATGGAAAATCCTCCACTCCAGGCAGTTCGTGCATTTAGTGCAATGGACTATACACGTGCACAAAAAATAAACATCAAGCTAAGGTGAGCGGACAAGACAGACAAAGTGTAAGTAGAAAAGACAATGCTGACATAGTAAATTCATTGCTCAAGGGCAAGTAAAATGTAAATAAGTTTAAAGAAATCAAAGACTCATGGCACATACTCACTAGTGCATTTAAGGGATACATTCATCCTACTCATGTTCAATATCAGGGCTGAAACAATCGTGATGCTGGGAGGCATGTTAAAGCATCTTTCAAATCTGATACAAATGCAGTGCATGTATATTGCAATAGCAGCTTGTGGAGAGCTCAGAACTGAACCTGAAAGAGTAGGAATCCTGGTTGAGGTCAGATCCCACATAAAATCATCTCTGACCACTGCAAAAAGACTCATTTTACACAAGATGGGGATAATATAGGTTAAAAAAATGGAGATTTTTATACTGGGGACAATTGATAGGCCAATACTAAAAAGGTTTTGATTATTTAAAAATACTTGAAACAAAACAATTTATGAAGTAATTACATATATAGGAGCTCACCAAAAAGGAAAACTTTGGCGAGAGTTTGTTCTCTGACTTTCATGGAATTCTTTGCCACATTCTCCGATTTCAACATCAAAAATTACTGGTTGTCTCACAAAACTGAATAATTTATTCATGATGCTAGACAAAAACAACGTGCTGTTAGTGAAACTAATTTTTTCATGAGAAGCTCTAGACTCACCAGCAAAGATGCATTTCTGAGCAGGTTGTCTAAAATTCAGCATCCCAGGTTGAAATTCCAGCAATTGCCACCTCTGGGCTTTAAGTCACAAAGTAAACCTGTCATATCCAGAGCTGAGTTATTGGCTGTCAACTGGATTAGCTTGCACAAAGGGGCTATAATTGAAGGCTGCAAGAGGTTATAGATTGAACATAGTCAAAAGCAGTAATTCCACTTAGTAAAAGTAGATATCATCCAAAGGAAGAAAAGTTAAGCTTATATAAGGTGAAATTCTGACTCCATTCTGGCTCCCAGTCGCTGGGAGTTTTGTCAATGACTTTAACAGTAATCAAAATTTCACTCACTGTCGAGAGAGATGATGCAAAGGGTGTGATGAAGTGAAAGTTAAAATAACTGTTAACCTGGGGCTTCCAAAATACATTTTCTGAGCACGGACTGCCGTCTAACTCAGTGTTTTCCTGCCGTAGCAATGCAGACAGCCCTCCTGGGGACCAAGGAGATAAAACTCTGCTAGTGGGGTACATCGAGGATTTGCAATAAGAATTTCCCTGCTGTAACTGCTGAAGTTGCCATTGTTCATCGTCCTGCGGGCCGTGGTGGAACTGGACTACTTAAGCATAGTGGGGTACGGTTTGTGAGAAGCGATTTCAGAAAGCTGAGTATCAGTGCCAGTGCTGACACCCTTCCACCTGAGCCGCTCTTCTGAAAGACAGGTAGAGATGACTGGAGGAAAGCGCATAGTAGTGGCTGGCAGACGCACTAAGTTTACTGGGAGGAGAAGGATTATATTATAATACCGAGTCTCATAATCTTTCTATTTCTCTTACCAGTAAATCTGAAGCAAAGAATGCAATTTATGTGCATCTGTGAACAAGGCTCCGTAGGGTCTCCTGTGTGCTCTCCATGTACCCTCTGCTTTGGCTGTGTTGCAGAAGGGTGGCTTCTTCCACTGAGTTAGAAAACAGCTAGGTTCCCAGCAGAACTGGTGGCTCTGCTTTTTTGCCACGTACTTTTTGTTTGTCCATCACTAAGCACGTCAAAGCCTCAGTGTCCTCATCAGAAAATAATGCTGTTAATAACATTAATCCACCTTTATTAAGAGCCTTTAGCTTTATGGAGGAATACCAAACATTATTAAGACAAAGACAAGAGGATAATAAGGAAATGTGTTTTTTCCCTTGCTGACCTAGTTTCTAACCTCACTTTAAAATCTTCCATTGATTTTAATTATGCTTAATCTAAAGCTAAGCTCACAAATCTAGCAAACTTAAGGACTGCTTTTAAGTGAATTTTCTCGCCTGTCAGAGTTCCTCAAGCTTTCTACGCTACAGTTAGAAGTTTATTTCCAGCCCAGATACAAAGTTGAGACAGCTCTCTGCCCGTAGGAAGCATCCAGCACCACTACTGTACAACGCATGAGTTCAAACGCTACCTTGCTGGAATCGAGCCTGTGTACAGCATTCTTCACAGAACAATTGCAGTCCTTTTCTCATCAGCGATAGCCAGAGGCAGTAATAAGGGTGAAGGATATCTATCATGAAAAGTCCAGTGTCAATGTGTTCCCCCAATTTATTTACTGACCTTCAATGCAACAGCCATACTCCTGACCCTCATGAGATGAAGCCTAAGGGGAAATGGCACTGAGCACCAATTCCATATCCTGTTGTTCTGTGGTCTAAATTAAGTGCTAATTAATTACCACTGGCATCTTTGGCATTGCCTGTCAAATTGGATTTAGGATATCCTTTCGCTGTTTAAACAAATAGCCCTACATCTAAAGCTAAAATCCCAAGTGCTAGCGTTTTCTTTACTTTAAAATTTTTATTTAAAAATTCAGCAAGTATGTCCATGGATTTTGCAGGTAGAATTCAAATAAAAGAAACAGGAATTGATATTGTCAATTTTGATTAATAGTCCTTCATTAATAAACATCCTGTTATTCAGTTTCCACCTGCAGTTGCTGATGTTGCCTGGAATCAATTAACTCATATAATTTGATTTATTTTACAAAGACATTTTTGGATGTGCTGTGCTGATGATAAAGGTTCTATATTTACAATTCTTGATTTAAGGGATATTGTTACTAACTGCTTTTTATTTGTAATGTTACAAGGAAATGTAGCTTCAGGCATTCTTGAACAAAAATATTTAAGCAATTTAAAAAGTTAAAGCTTTATCCATGTAAAACTATCTGTTGCCTTCTGAGCCACACAGGCCACAAAAGTGTACAGATCCAGGACCTCTGACAGGTTGGTCTTTACAATAAGCTAGTTGTTCTGCAGAAAAAAAAACAGAAAGTGAATTTAAAAAAAAAAAAAAAATCAATCACAGCAAAAGTTACACCACCAGCCAAAAATATAGTTAAGGGCTCTATCTGTTATATCTCTGTCTGAACATATATCATTCTACGTAGCCTCACACTGCCTTTATCACTCTACTATCCAAACACCTCTAAGAAGAGCATTAGCATCTGCCTAACATCTGTCACGGGTGGTTTTGTTCTCTCCCATCCTCTCCCCAAGGAGATACTCGTGCTTGCAGTGGTAATGTGGCTTTTGAAGAGGGGTTTGCTGTTGTTTGAGATATATATGCTGCTACGGGGCTGTTAGAGAAGACAAGAATGAATGCCTTGTGCACGGAGCTTCAGCCAGAGGAGTCTTGAGATACTTCTTAAGGAAGTTTGTGGCCTTCAGCTGACTCCTACCAAGTGGCTGTCCCCAAACGGGCAAACTTCAGGCTCAATAGCAACTCGCACTGTGATAACACGGACTAGGCAGATCTCCTCCTTCTTCCAGTCTTATGAGCATTAGTCAGAAGCAGTTCGCATTCACACACAAAAAATTAAAAACCAAGCCAAACTGGGAGGACAGGGTGCTGGTTGTCAGTAATGGAAGAACTTAGCAGATCACCCAGTTGGGTCAGTTTTCCAAAAGAGAGACCTGGAACTTTGGCAGTAATAGGGAAGATTTTATGAAAAGATTTTGAAACCATTTCTTTGACACAACATGGTTTGGGAGAGCAGGACCTGAGCTTCTGCTCACACCAGGCTCTTCAGTGGAGCCACCACAGTGTGGAGATGAACTCCCGCCCTTGCTGTCCATGCCATGCCAGGACACCGGCGTGCACCCTCTGCCTTTGGAGCTCCTCTAACACAGGAGATGACCGGAAAAAAGAAACGATCCCAAGGCTGAGATGCAGGTACCACGTTATGCCGCTCTCTCCATACAGCCACAGCTGAGGGCGGAGGCAGGAGCACAGCTCCCGTTGTGCAGAAGAACGAGCAGGACTTCTCCAAAACACATTCCTGAACAAAGCCCCTGTAGGGGCCTAAGTCCCTTTAGATATCTAAATGTGCTTTTATATCTTGGCTTTGGTCACCTGGAAAATGATGACTTTCTCTACAAGACAGGCAGTACGTGCGGTGTGTGCAAAGGCAAGAGCGCATGTGCTCTTCAGAAAGGAAGTCATACAGGTAGCAAAGTTCAGCCAATGGTGAGAAGATTTTATTCTGAACTGTTCTCTTATTAAACCAGGCTAAGACAGAATAAATGCCTTTCTTCAGCCTTTCAGAGTCTATTCAGCCAACTGTGAACTGATGTTCAGAGTTAGTTTAGTTATTATTTTCATTTAGGGCTAGGCTCCAAGGCAGTTCATCCAGGGAAGGGCTCGTGCTGTGAGATACGCGGGGGATCCCCTGAGGAAGCCCATTCTCCACCGGGTCCCTGTCAGCTGTCCAGGTACTATATATAGCCATCCAACGGTCAGATTTAAAGGCTAGTCTGCAGAAGAAGACAGCATCAAGTGCTCATTCTTGTGTCCCAGAGCAACTGAAGAGAAGGGATTTTTCCCAAAGAGCTGTAATATGAACCCACAGCTGCAGAGCACAGGAAGCCTATGCAGTTTCTGTAGGCCAGAAGCCATGGAGGCTATTTTCAGCAAAAGCAAGCTCTTAAGTATGTCTGAACTATTTCTGACCCCTCTCGTAACATATCATACGCCATGACCTGGTTTCTCTATTACCAGTCTTGGATAGCTATTGTTTCGAATTCAACCTATGGAGCAGAGAGGAATTTAAAGTACCTTTGCATTTTACACAGGCAAAAGAAAGTAGCTTAAAACTGTATTAGTATACCGTGACCACATTTTGAAAAGGACAGACTTCATAGCGTTTTGGAGCTCCTGTATAAGCATAAACCTCAGGTTGTAGCTGCGTACGCACAAAGCTCACCCCTCCCAATGTGATATACAGATTTCACAAACAACAAGCTGAGGAATCAACTGATAATGTTTGCATTTGCTTAGCTTCATCAGCTGGTGAATACCACTGTAATGCAACTGAGCAAATCATCCATAAACCCAGGACATAAATAATAATGAGGTTTAGTTTGCATTCATAAAATATCAAGAATCCCAATTTATTACTAAATTTTAAATTTATCTATGTTGCAGTGCAATGAATTGAACAGTTTACACAAATAAAGCTTATGGTATCAGGGGCTCACTTACCACCAATTATTTCCGTAAGTCTCTCAAGATGGGGTTAAGTAGTGTACGGGCCCTGCACCCTTCCTCCACAGCGGGTGTGTTTTGCTGTCTCTCCTAAGCTGGCATATCCATGGATATGGATATCTCTGCAAGGTTTTGACCTGTTGTAAAAGGACACCTACTGTTGTTTGTGTTTTAAGAGGACTCTCAAAGCCAAACTTTGTAGTTCAGTTGTCTTTTTAGTACCAAAAAGCACTTAAGTGCTTCCCGAAGAACAACTACTATAGCTGAACTGAAATAAGTTTACAACAGAAAATGACGTTGCGGTAATATGCTGTATCTCAGGAAAGTATGTAACAGGCCTTAAATGGAAAGGAAATACATTCAGAAGAAACCTGATAGTTTATCTGTGCATCATTGTGTACTTGTGCTTCCCCCCTAACACTGAAAAACCCATCTGCAAAAGCCCTGCCAAAATGTGCTTATACACCCACAGACATCATCACTTCGTAGGACAGTACGTTTTATTATCAGGTTATTTTCCAGTACATTTGGCACAGTTAAGGTAAGTATATTAACTTTACTTCCAAATAAAGAAAACAAAGTTGTACTGAATGTCTCAGCCATTGTCAGTGAGTTAAGAACTGACAGGAGGTCCAAGTAATCAACCCTGTCTACTGCGCCGAGCTTTCCCCTGGGACACCTTTTCTGATCGTACAATGTATCTGACTGGTATGGAGGTAGAATTGCTTTCAATAAAGATTTTATTTCAAGGTTGGATGATTCCTTCCCAAATCTCTTGTCACTAAAACAAAGTATGTAATACCTGTTATTTTTTAACTCCTGTGAACTAGCATTTGAGAAGGAGAGGAGCATAAAATGTTGAGCTAGAAACTGTTCATCATAAGAGTCACATTTTAACACGTTCAAATTGATTGGGAGCTCTGCAATAGCAAAAGTCAGAAAACTGTTGCATAAAAACTGTCCCATAACAGTGCAGTGAAAAGACCTGTTAACAGGGCTATAGTCCAGATGAGTCAACTCAGCTGAGAAGGCAGCTGAGCCATTCCCAGGGCAGGGTCCTTAAGCTAAAACATTACATTTGCATATGCCTGAGTATGTATAGGAACCAGACATGAGCTAATTTAGGATAGTTATTGGTAAAGCGAATCAATGGGATGCGCAGACTTTGACCCATTAAGGCAGTTCTTAGGAACTTACATATCAAATCAGCCCAACGGTCCATCAGGGTGAGCGGCTCCGGCCGTGACAGTGGTCGCTAGCACTGTTCAGCAAAGGTACGAAACCCACCCAGGTGGGCTGTCATGGAATAATCCACTTAGAGAGGAGTCGGTTCCTAATTCTGTAAGGTTAGTTGTTATACCAAGAAGACAGATGTCAAAAATACATCATTTTTTTCCTTTTTGAGGAGTTTTCTTTATTTGCATGCATCTTTAATCTTTCTTGGCCTCTGTTTAGATCTTGGTTTCTGTCTCTCATGGCAGTGTTTTCCCTAGTTAAATAAAATATTGTGCATAATGCTGGTGGACAGGATTCTGATAAGATCAAAACCTACTTTTATCCCTTGGTCCTCTACTGAATTCAAAGGATGGTGTTTCCTACACCTGCCATTCTGGCCCATAATATTTTACCGGATTACTCGTTCTTACTCTTCTGATCCCCTCATTTTGTAATGCGTTGCCTGACAGTCATAGCCTATATTACCAGTTCATGGAAGAGCAGTAGGATTGTCTTATTGAAAAGTTACCCTTAGATGTAGTTTAAAATAGTAAAAAACCCCTATGCATGGCTAAAAGCAGTTCTGATAAGGGTAGAAATGCGCCTAACATTGAGCAAACTTAAATCCTTGTAGGCTAGAAAGGGCTAAGAAAGCAAGACTGAGCAGTTCTCAATGCAGCTAGCAGATGACAGCTCTACCCTCAAACACTCTCCAGCTTACAGTAAAACAGTGCCCTTTCCAACGGGGTTTTCCTCCCTAAGTACGCTGACTTCTCTAATTTTTAACGTGCAGTAGGAACATTATAATGGTGAGGAATCAGAGTCACTGCTGAAACGCTTTTCCCTCCTCAGCAGTTATTACAGAGTAAAAATGGATGAAGAACATTTCCTAACACCTAGTGTGTTTGAAGTAATAATCCAATGCGTTTTCCGAATGTCAAAATTAATAATGATTTTATTTAGGGAGTTTGAAAAGTGTAGATTTAATGGAACTAGAGAGCCAAACTCACCATACAATGACCCTCTTAGCTGTAGAGTTGCCCTGCTCTCCGTCACACGTTTTCCAGCTTATGGTTGCCTTGGCAACAGCCAAAGCATAAATTCCAAGTATTTTTCCTTATATATCTGCCATTGACACTAGAGCCCTCCTATCAGACACTTCTGCTTTTTTAATACATCATTAATTTCATTATTATTAATAATGAGAACTGTATTTTCTGTATATCTCCTGACTTGTGATCTTAAAGGACTGAAGCCATTCTTGAAGTTTGCAATTCAGCTCACTTACTTGGGGGTGGGGAGGGAAATCTTGCACACCATAACACCCAACAATTTCTTGATATGGTTCCAACATCTGTGGCACCGGATTATAGATTGTTCCTAAAATAATCTTAAATTGATGGATCATTGCTCCTTTCATTTGGGCTTGACAAAAAGTAGCTCTGGCATTTCCTCTCATTTTTTATGTTGTAAATGGTGTATCACTCTTTCTGCTCTTTTTCTTGCCAAAAAAAAGAATTCTTGCCTATTTTCAGGGATTTTCTCTTTTAACAACTGAATTTCACTTAGCAGCTACAGTAATAGCTTAAATTGTGCATATTTGTTTTTATTTTGCTTTGATTTTTTCTTTTGTGGACAGATGAAAAAAATATTAGTTATAGAAGTTCATTGGTAAATATTTGTAATTTAGAAAGGCATAAGGTCCTAAACTTATAATTATATTATTCAGGCTGGATTGAATTCCTTCCTTTTTTCCCCTCAGTAGCTGTATTTTACCACAGATTATTTAACTACTCAGACTTTCCATGTTTCCAAGTTTGCTTAGTTTGCAGTTTTTTGTTATTATGGTCATCAAAACAAGTACGACTGCATGAATAGACAGAAAATACCAAAAATTCTCAAGAGATTTTATCAATACAATAATTATTGTACTAGCGTTAAGCTTAGGAGCCCCAAATACATGCAGATATTCTTAGTGCCACGTTCCATATTGATGAACCACAACAGACAGCTGGTTCCTCTCCATCACCAACACACACCTCGCACATCCTCCCTTGCTTCATGCCATACCCTCACCTCCTGAGAGATGAGCGACTGAAGACCATGTGCTGGCAATGCCTGGACTCAAACAGGAGTTTGCAGGCTCATTGCAAAGCCACGGCTGATGTTAAATTGATGATCTCTAAAGTTAGGCAAAGTACAGCTGCTGAGTATGTTTTTTTTCCCCCGGTGAACTAGCATC
The DNA here is from genome assembly GCF_034638445.1 of Ciconia boyciana. Taxonomy (NCBI): domain Eukaryota; kingdom Metazoa; phylum Chordata; class Aves; order Ciconiiformes; family Ciconiidae; genus Ciconia; species Ciconia boyciana. The sequence goes on along the minus strand of NC_132943.1, from coordinate 5,161,469 downwards.
TCTAACCATGCTGAAGTTGTCTGCAAATACTTTATAACGTTTCCAACTTCTAGCATGTAACAAGCTCAACAGAAATCAAGTCCTCCTCACAGGGAGGCCCCAAGCTTGATGTATGTGCTTCTGCGTAAGTGGCATTAAGCAAAACCACCTCATCACCCCAGTAACAAACATTTTTAATTGTGATAAAGATGTGTGACATCCATCAGAAGCCCACACAGTCATTTGGCAACAAAACTACTAACTTTTGAGACTTTCTGAACTCCTAAGAGAAGAGATAATATGTTAATATTATCACAGAGGAAAGATAATGATTTTTTTAAATTTATAATAAAGATGCTATATTTTAAGAAACTAATAATTAAGCCAATCTGATTAGTGCCATATGGAGAGTGTTTTGTGCAATGGACACCACAGTCACAAGCACGAGGCAGAACTAAGTAATGCTTCCTATTTATATATGGGAAAAAACCACGAGCGTTGATGTTCAAGGAACGTGGTAAAAGACAAGATTGGCAGAAATCCACAAGAAGATGCTCTGTGCTGTGTGACCCACCCATTAACATGAAAGAAACCTTTTTTAAGTGACTGAACCCATTAAGTCTCATGAAGTTTCTTTCACTTATAGTGTAGCTTGCTGTAAATTCAGCAACAGGTATGGGAAAACAGAGACAGCTATGATCTTTTTTCAAACATTTACATATTAAAGTTACATTTAGTTCTCATTCCTTGGTAGAGTTGTGTAATTTATCTATAAAATATGTATCTTCATTTACTAGTCTTTCCAACCTAGGATATATTATATATTCTAGAGGGTGGAAGGAAATGGATTTCTACTTAGATCCTACTCACCGCTGCAGAGATTTATGCAAAACTGCCTACCTAAACTCCATCCATTAAACCTATGTTGTTCTTAGACCAGACTTCTCCATCCTTAATGTAATTTCCACAAGAATATTAAGTCTTAATACAGACATAAGATGAACTTTTAATAATAATAGCTCTCCTCTTGTAATTTTGTGGGTAATAAAGATATCAAAGGTTATAATCCTTACCATTATTTTCTAAGTCATCTCATTAAGGTATGTGGTCTCAGTGTCTTTCAAGAAACTTTGTGTCAGGATAAGGCATGCAAAAGTCTTTAGTTATATAAATTTCACAATCCATTTCAGACCGAACTGACTTTATTGGATTTAAATTAGCAGAAGGAATGTGTTTCATATGAGCTCTATATTAATGGGCTGCTTTTGTTTTCCCAACTCTTTCAGTGCTGGAGAGCAGGTTAAGAGAGGCAGGGAAGCTTCTCCCTGGAGCCACCAAAAACTGTTGACAGCAAAAGTGCTCGATTCCCTTAGCATAAAGAGCACTCCCTATTTTCGGTATCTAAATGCACGAGCTCAGAAATTATTGTCTTATAGCACCCGTAGCAACTAATGCTCATTCACCAGATATAGTTGTGCCTTGATATAAGTGCACTGTAAATGGGGCTCTAGACCTCCACCCCACGCACATCGTGCTGTCTGGAGCTGACTCTCCTTTCCTTGTTTGTCAGGTTGGCAGAAGTTGTCTCTTCCCTCCCTCTTTTCTTTCTTTTTGATAACTTAACCAAACAAACATCCCTGTTAGGAGAATCAGTAAAAAGTGCCTCTATGTACTTCAAATGCAACAGCGACTCCTTTGACATCCCTCTTTTTTTTAACCAATTCTTTCCTTTCGTCAACAGGATAGCAGCCAAGGAATCCGTGAATCTTATGTCAACACAAAGCTTAGGAATTGTGTTTGGACCAACACTCCTTAGACCTGAAAAGGAGACAGGGAACATGGCAGTCCACATGCTCTACCAAAATCAGATAGTTGAACTTATGTTGAGTGAGTACAGCAAGATCTTCGGCTCTGAGGAAGACTGACAGACAGGGCCTGTTATTGAAAACGTTCACATCTGTCTTGATGTCTAATATTTTTACATTTCTGTAAACATATTTCTGAAATATTTCTTTTTCTTTCAAGTGACAGATGCCTCATTTTGTGAAGACTTAATGATGATTTTGTGTTTAATTTTCAAACATTGGAATAAAAAATATTGTCAACATTTGCCTATATGTATTCTGCATTAACCCTTTGAGAGTTTCATTATGCTAGCACTCCAAGTGTCAGGTTTTTTGCAAGCTGAGCATACAGCATATGGCCAAAGACCATAGAAAATGCTGTTTACCAACATATGCAATGGCACAGAAAGACAAATAGTAATTGAAGAGATTTGTGGGAGATGGATTAAAACATGTATATTAAAGGCAATGAAATAAAACAGTGATACCAGATCATTTGTAGCTAATCTGAGTATAATTTACCTTTCCCTTTGATATATGTTGAAAGTTAAAGACATGATGAATAATCCATTTGCCTACCTCAAGAGTTTCAAAAAAAGATTACATTTAATACTTTTAAACAACTAAAAAAAATACATCACCAGAATGTCACTATTTGCATAACAGTGCCTAAAAAAAAATAAAAACAAAATGGGAACTGGCATTTTTACTTAAAAACAGTACACGAAATGAAGACATTGCATGACTGCTCATTTTAACGTAACATCCATTTTGATTCTTCATCACACTGTACATCTGCCCGCTTTCCCCAGCTATCTCATGTTCTGTAGCATTTGTATTGTGCTCCTGAGGATGCTTTATTGGTGAACTACATTAAATTCATCTAGAAAGAACTTTAAAAAAAAGCCTTTTCATATGCCCTTAGGATTACTTGGCTAGACTTGAATCAATTTATGCATTTGATGGTTAGTTTCAGTTGTCATGGATAAACAAAAGGGTAACTGTCTAGAATATATCAAATATTGTTTCATTTTGAAATGTATGTTTCCAGCTATACATATCTCCTACCCTGTTTTGTAAAAGTATTCTGCTGATAAAATGTAGACTTATGTCTGACAGCTTTTTAATCAAGTTCAAAGAGAATAAATAAAACTAATCCAGTGTGGTAAAGAGTCTGTCTGGTTATCGATTTGTTCATAAAATGAAAAATAAACCATGTAAATAAGATGTGTGAAACACAGATCTAGAAGCAAATATTTAAAGCAATTAAAGACCCCAAAACATAGGATTAATGCATAGGTCTGCTGTGCACGAGAGATATGTCTTCAATATCACCTCAGCGGATCATGGATTACTTCAGTTTTTACTTAGCATCATTTTGCAAAACACCATGTTATTTAGGAAAGGTTGCTCCTCAGAGTGGTCATTTGTGGCAGCAAATGTGTAATGAGGCCTGATTGTTAACAAAGACCAGGCTCTTTCATCAGGTACTAACATAGGCAGAAAATAACACCAAGAAAACATAAAAATTGGCCCCAAGATGTTTTCTGACTTCATACATGTCTGAAAAATCAAGCAAAACAGAGGGGTAGTGACCAGTAATTAAAAACACAAAAGCAAACAAACATCTCCCCCATATCACAAGTATTCAACGTAATCATTTCTGAACAAAACTATAACATTCTGGAGAACCCAAATTCACTTTACTTTCAAGAAAATATTTTTCATGTTAATGTCAAGCCATGAGTACTTAAACAGTAATGCTTTTCAGCATCGTCGTCTTTAGACTCTTTTAATAGCAACAAACCAGGCGCTGTTTATAGCCTGTGGAAATGACTGGAAGAAAGATAGTCAGAAGTTCAGTCTATTCCTTAATAAAGACCATTCACATTATGGCCCCACGGGTGCTCACAATCATGGTATTGAAGTAATTTCTGCTATTACTGGAAATGAAAAGTTCACTTGTTACTTGGATCCTGTTGCACTCAGAAGAAAAGATTCTTAATTAATTAATTGATCTTCTTTTAAGCTTTCTTTGGAACATGGAGACTCCTCTCTTCTTGTTTTTATAAGCAAGACAAGGCTTATGAAATAAATCCAGATCTTTCTTAAAATAAACGTGTTTGGCTGGGGGGGGGGGGAGGGGAGAAAATATCAAGCAAACTTTTGCACACATAAGCCTTTCTTTGGTTTTGACGGGTGCCTTACATGAATTCCGTATACATGTGCTGACTTCTCTACAAAATGCTTTGTTAAAGATAGAAGCCTGATACGTGGGTAGCCAGTTCTGGGAGGACACAAGTGGGTCTCATCAGAGGAGTGTATATAGCCAGGACATATAGCAGATGCCTAGCCTTTCCCATCCCGACAACAGAAAGGAATAACCATGCCTTGCTACCAAGCTGCTCCCTTCCCCAAGAGAGCAGTCTTACTCCTGTCCCTTTTAATATCTACATGAATTCAGTGGGAAAAATCACTGACTCAACTGTTAGTCAAAGAGCCAGCCCCACAGCTCCTGCCATCAGCCCCTCAGGGCAGAGAGCAGCCGGACAAAAGATGGTAAGAGTGAAAAAGAGAAAAATATTTGCAAGCCTTAACTGCAGTAGGGTTTATTTTTTTCTCCTACTCAGGTAGTTTGCTCTTTGTTAACTAAGCTCCCAGCCCAGGGCTCCAGCAGACTCTTTTGTTGCCGGACACATACATTTCCAAATCCCAAAAGTGTCTAAGTTTGGCTTCCATCCAGCATGAGCAATTCACTGGGCCTATATCAGCACCACATTGCTCCTCCAATTGCTACTTATAAGAATATGTGCTATGACTTGGTAGAAATTTTGCTCAAACTTTGCTAAATTTTTAGTGAGTCAAAATTAGACTTGCGGAAGACCTTTTTTTCTGCAGCTAGCTTCAGTTTGAGAAAGACCACAGATACTTTAAGCAAGGAACTACCATTATTAATGGTAAATGATCAGAAAAATGAAAGCAGAGAATGCAGCAGAGACAAATACGTCCAAAACCCTGTGTTTATCTGCATCTTCTCCCTATACAGAGTATCTTCTACTCAAACTTGCATGAAAAGACAGCTGTCCTAGTAACTGGGATTCCTATAGTAAAAGGAGATGTCAGAAAAAGACCTGTAATGGAACTGAAAAGGGTGTTTCTAGCTAGAAAGATTTCTCATTAAAATAAAAATAACAAATCAATTTATTGAATCTTAAACTTCTGCAAGAAAAATTGTCAGTTTTTAACTCAAGAAATTCAACTGCAAAATAGGATTTCTGAGCAAATGATGAGAAAGACAGACTGACTTGCTGAGCTATAGCTAAAAGATGACACGTAAACTGCCCTGAACACATTTTCATCCCTCTTTTTATTTACATATATATATATATACACACACACACATATATTAAGAGCAACATGCATTTTAATAGTTCTTTAGTTCTCTGCTAGGACAGCTACAGTGCAGGTAACATTCAGCCTGTTTTCATAAGCACCCCGTATTGCAACAGAGCCAAAGATGGCCATTCAGCCCAAGGCACTCAAGAAGTTCAGCTAATCAATTACTACGTAGTATATAGACCATGGGTAGAGTTTGGAAAAAAGCTGGAAAGTAAGTTGGGACCACAATCACCAGTGTAATCAGGCAGCGTATAGATTTTACATGGCTAATTCTCAGAAGAGGCTGAAAGACAAGCCTCAGGGAATGCACATATTATCATGGCACAGCAGGTTCCCCTGCCTTGCGTTCCTGCTTCGGAAAGGAAATATGGAGCATAAGGACACTGAGCAAAGTCACAGATGCAGGTCACAATCACAAGTCCTGATTTTAATGGGATGCATAAATGGCGCCCAGGGCAATGCTTGTTTTGCAGAACATAGGAACCTTCCCTAGCACTGACTTTGGATTAAAAAAACCCAACCCTTCCCTAAGGGCCAAGGGCAACACATGAGAAATATCTCCAGCAAGTGCCCTGCTGAGGTCGGGCCGTACCCAAACCCTTTGCTGCTTGAGAACTATAGCCCTTATCAGTCAGTAGGCTTCATCGAGGGAACGCTCGCAGGATACTACTAAAACAGCAATCTCATCCTTGTGCCAATTCACCGTGTGTTATCACAGCAAATGAATATACTCTACCATCACTTATATACTGCGTACTATTTTTACACTCAGCAATTGCGTACTTCCAAACATACCTGAAATACTATGAGAAATAACACCCATTTTTCCTTATAGATCCTTGTTACAAAGATCTGGTTGCACACTGGATACAAAACATGAGCCATCACTTCAGTTTTTCACACATAACATATACTGAAGTTAAAAAGACCTGCGCTCAAAACTCGACATGAGAATTGGGGATGCAATACCGCTGCACATCAGTGGTGTGAGAAACTGAGGCACAGAGCCAGCCATGTCAAAAGAGAGCACTGCTTTTTAGTGCTCATTTTATTCAGCTCCATCCTTTTTTTTTTTTTTTTTTTTTTGTCCAGAAACTTTACATTCTACATCCTTCCTTCCTCTGAATTCACCCATATCATCTGGTATTTGGTCTGTGGTAAGCACTCAGCTTTGCTCATCCCTGCAACCCAAGGGCAGGGCAGCCTCAGAGGAAATGGGGACAGGTAGAAATTTGCCTTCCAAACTCTAAACCATGGTGAAATTTGCTGGCTTTCTGAAGCTGACTCTTAAACTCTCAGAAATACTTCAGAATTGCAGGGAACCCACCATCACATAGCAAAGCAGCCTGTCTGTGCACCTCCAGAAAGCTTTGGGCACCCGGGGCGGTATCTTGCACCTTCAGTAGCAGCTGACAGCTTTGTTTAATACGTTTAAGAGGGCCCATAAAACTCTGCAAGTTCAGAATGCATGCCAATTAACTACCCAGAAAACACCACCATTTTAGAGCACATTTCAGTTAATAAAAGGCAGACTCATAAATTTCGCATGATTCTCCTCCGCCTGTGTCAAAATACAATTCCTTTGCTCAGCTCCTATCCGTAAGTTTCTTGGCTGTATGTCTGGGAGATAAAAGGAGTGGCTACCTCCCCACTGGTGATTTCTATATTGTCTTGAAGCTCAGAATCTTTCAAAGAAGCAGCTCAGAGCTTTTTGAATGTTTTCTGGTTGCAATTTTGGGTAGGTGGAGGTGTGTCCTCTGCTCTGGAAAATGAGAGTGACCATACTGAAAGCCGTTCATCTGGTCCATTGCTCAGCCTCCAGTCTACCCACTGCAATGAAAAAGGTACAAGGAGTCCAATCATTACGTCTTGCTTTCCCACAGGGCACGTTCCTTTGCAGCACCAGGCAGCAAATGGTTTTAAGTAAATGGCTGAACACCCTGCATACGTTTCTATCTTTGTGTAGTTTCTGTCACTTGTTATCCATTTTTAATCCTGCTAGGCTCTTTGTCTTAATGGTATCTGATGAATTTCCCAGGTTAATTATGCACCATGTAAGAAAATATTTTACTTGTATCACTTTTAAATTCATTAGCTTTTAGCATTATTGTATAGCACTCCACTTGCTCTTGATTTATGGGAAAGGCTAAATAGGATCGTCTGACTGACCTCTTCTGGCAATTCACTCTCCTATATACCACTAACATATCACCTCTCATTTGTCTCTTAATCAATTTAACCTTCTCTTGTATGGAAGATCTGCCACACCTCTTATAACTTGCTCTGTCTTTCACTGGATGCTCTGTGTATCTATTCTGCCCTTTTGAACAAAACCCTAAGTATTCAAGGTGAAAGGATCCTTAATATTTTCATTATTGATCTCTTTCCAGCTCTTAAAAGAATCAGGTACCTTGTTTGTATCTGATTGCTCCTCTGCACTGAAGAACCGAATTGTCCTTAGTGCTCCCCGTGGACCAGATTCACAAGGGAATTTGAGGAATTAAATGCTGTTTCTGGCCCATACACACAACATATCGGTGCTGCTGGTTTCTACCTTGTGGCTATCTCACCTTGCAGCTATCCAAATTTGCATCAGCAGCTTCAACCACACAACCCTGGCAGTCAGCAGGAGGAGGGAAGGCAGGGTGGGAAGAGACTGCCCAGCAGCAGGTCTGCTCCTGCGCTGTGACCCAAAGCATGGGGAGCAGGAGCAACTGAGAGAGGCCTCAGCCTTCCCATAGGGTTAATAATAATATATCTGTATGTATAATAACAGCAATGACATGCATGCCATATGCTCTGCATCCACCTCTAGCATACCCAACGTATACGCCTAGCAAAGCAAAACCATCTACGTGTGTGCACTGTAGCTCTCTTTCCAATGGAGACGGTTCTGTAGGGCTGATGGTTAATGGCAACTTCCTGGCTGTTGGGATGGTAAAAGCCTGTCTTCTAACCCCCAAATCCAATCCAAATCTAACCCCTTTTGCTACTTGGCAACAGCCAGGAAGTTCTAGGTTGTCACAGATTTTCTGTTGTGTAAGTATGTATTCAGCCTAGGAAGAAAATAAGTGCTGTGGGGATCACATTAAGGTATCTGGTAGCTGCCTGAACACTTTCACCTTAGTTTCTGAGCCCCATATCAGTCTTCGTGATATTGGCTTACCCACAGCACACCAGTGTGAAGGACTGCTTTTGCCTTTTGATTTTCAAAATGAAAAGGAAGCCTCTGTCAGTGCAAGGACGTGGACCTGGGATCTACTGCAAGACGAGCTAGGATCCTACACTGTGAATCAGCTCCCTCAAGACAGCTGCACTCTAAGATTGCATTATCATAGACTGAAGATGAAGCACATAGGTGATACTTTACAGATACTTCTTTTTTAGTTTGAGATCCACATTTAGCTATGAGTCAAAAGCAATTTCACAGATACCGCACAGACCCAGGCCATGCAGTGCTGCAGGAATGTAGAGCTGCTGATTACCCTGCTGCATAAGACACTCAAGTTCAGACAAAAGAACACAATATTATTGGTTATTTCAGGTTTCCCGAGTGTTGTTGGTTGGAAAGCAAACCAAATTTCCTTTTGTGCTTATGACATGCTTCACCTCAAATGTGAGAACTGAAAGATAAGACAGCTACCTTAAACAAGCATGCCCTAAGATGCAAAATACAAGCACCTTCTTGAGAACTCTAGTACTATTCTTTTTCACGTCATGTCTCTTTGAAGTGTAGATAGCCAAAAACATTGGCAATGCTTTCCTTCTCATGCTGCAGTTTTTGAGAGTATTATGCATATTGCAGATGCGGTTTTCTTGCACTAGATTGAAAAAAGAAATAATCTTATTAAAAATGTAAAAGGATTTCAGGGTTCTGTGCATACTCAGAGAAAAGAGAGATGTCAACAATAAACATGCCATCTGAACAATACGGAAGGACCTCTGTCCCATGGGCATAATAGATGTTTTATTAATAACTTGCTTTTATATATTTTTCTCATTTCCCAAAACAAAGGAGGGAGGGAAAAAAAAAAAGGAATGGATTTGGAAATCAAAAAATTTCCTTGACTGGACAATTTAACATCCTCCCTGAAACACAAGAAGATGAACTGAGACCTGGTGTGTTTTCTGGGTTCGCATTGTCCTGCTCCAGGTGCTCTTCTACTGTCAGGAAGCCCCTGGCACAGGGACAAAGACTCACCAGTTCCCAAGAGTCTGTCATGGAGCACATTAGCTCCAGCTAATAGATTAAAATTTGGGCCTTTTACGTGGCTTAGGCAGACTCAGCATAAGCATTAATGGAAAAGATGTGGGATGTTACTAGTTACTCATTCTCTATGATTGCTGGACAGAGCATAAGAAAGAACAAGAGGGAGGACACAGGCCTCTTTTTCCACTTTCTGGAAGAAACACAGCAGCTACTGCCACAGCAAACTAATTTTTTTCCTAATCTAAGTCAGCTTTGCTCCGTGAAGTAGAAGTTCCAGTAATGGATAAAGGAGGTATCTGCTCCTCTAGATACCTTCCACCTGAGCGTGTGTCCAGACCCTCAGGCTTGGCCCATATCAAGTGACTAGGGATGGGAAGGGTAATCCTCCAGAGGCAGTTTACTCTTCTTTTTCACTCTGCCATGATATCATTTTTTCTTACACATAGCCTGTATTTCAGATAATCTGAACCTCTTTGGCAATGCTGTTCCTAGAGTATAGGTCCTCAGTAAACTAGTTTCTCAAATAACATCCCAAATGGCTTTAAGGAAGCTAAGCAAATATGGTGGGGGGAGGATCAGAGACATGGGATGTATTAAGGCAGAAAAAGCCTAAAGGAAATTTCCTCTTCCGTTTTCTGCCAATGTATATGACCCATGTTATTATGGAAAAACACTTATGTTTTGTTTTTTGGATAGCCTACCTCTACAAATAGGGTCTTTGCTACAGACATAGGTGCTGCTAGAGAAATCTGTGATGCTGTTAAATGCAAAGAAAGATGAAGGCTCCACCTCAGAAGTAATGCCATTGTCTCCCAAGATCATCAGCAGGCACTCGCTTGGAAAACATTGCTTTGAAACAAGTAGTGAAGAGGTGGACCTTGAGATCCGTGGCCTAGAGGGCTGCAGGCCAAGCCAGGACCTTGCTGCACGCTCTGCTCAGGCACCCTGCAATGGCTGCCATTACAAGAAACTACCTAAAAAACCTTTCCAGGATGCAGAATTTCCTATTTACTCGCATAAGGCTTTAATTGTTTTATATCCCATATAGTTTCTACACAGCCAGACCTTAGATTTTACCTTGTGAAGACCAACATTTTTTTTAATCCCTTCTTATCTGTACAGTTGGGGATTCATTCATAAAAGATTTTGAACATTTGACTCCAAACATGCCCAAGTGCAGAAGGAATCTATCACTCACATATCGGGATAGGATGCCTTTTTCTGCCTTAATTCAAGCATGCTTTGCAAGGCTACTGGGGTCACAAGTTGTGCTTCTTGCCTTTCCTATGGCCGCTCTCCTGTGGAAGCGACCAGAAGAACTTACTGGATAGAAAAAAAAAAAAAAAGCTATCTAATTAAGAAGCAAGCGTGCATCTGTCTCAGGCCACTTGCCAAGCATAATGTGGGGGGAAGCAAATCTTCTGCTATTAGAAACTGCTCCTTTTGGACTCGCTGACTCCAGTAGCGCGGGTGACAGACGCCTCACAGTCAGGTCTTGGGACTTTCTGTGCTCACCTAATGATGAGGAAGTTGTGGGATTTGTCAGAAGTTCATCCGACCATAAACGTGCCAGAGGTTCCCAAGGTTTAGACAGCTCTGAACACGTCTCCGATTTACTTATTTAAACTTATACCATGCCTAGTTGTCAAAACACAGGTACATGTACAAAATAACAGATGTGTCTGACAATTATCTCCAGGAACCCATGGCCAGGTTGTGTCAAAAAGAGCCCAGATGTGGCCTGTGTCACTAAGTGGTGGGGGGAAAGGGAGCGTGGGAGGACACTGTCGAAATGGATAGACAGTTTGGCAGGAAAAAGCTGGACCACTCGGGATATTTGGCACATTCCAGATTTTCTGGTGCCCTCCAAAGAGACTGTGCTTATGGAAAGAAGTCTCCTGAAAACATTAGACAGGAGTTTGATGAAAGAACTAGTCTTGCCCTTGAAGCTCATACTCTGGCCCTAGCACATCTCCTGTATGGACAACGGAGGGGAATGCGTTACTATAGCCACAATAGCATCTCTTCCTGGGTTTATTTTATTAATTTCACATAAGACCCTCTGAAGTTACTAACAAGGGAAGAGGAGGAAGAGAGGGAGGTAGCCAGCGGCCCTGTATTGCTACCTTGGCCTCTTGCCGAGCTTCGTGTTGAACAAACAAGAGCACCCTCAGCACCATCTTGCCTCCGAGGATGAAGCAGGTGAGATCACTGTCCACGTTCTGAATAAGGATAATGATTTTGGTTAAGGCGTCATTTTGTGACCTCAGTCCATCGTCTAGAGTAAGAGCAGACACAGTGATACCGGTTTCCTGTAAGGAGCAGAGATGGCTTTTACCATCCTTCTGGTTATAGAGGCACATAGAGAGGCAGATATAGAGGTTATATCAGACACTAAAATCCTTTTAACCCTTTTTCTTTCCCCACCACTTCATCATTCATACCTACAAATGCTTGAAGGGTTGTTTCATGTGAAATATCTGCAAAAGAGGTCGAAGCTCGCACAAGAACATCTTTGCTTAACATCCACCATATTGAGGACTGTAACTTAATTACCGTGCATACTGTACTGGTGACAGTAAATATTAGTGCTGTGCGCTACAGAACAAATATCCCATGATGAAAAATTCAAACGGTATCGAGCTTTTCATTAGTGCAGTAATGGCTTTCTCACACATTTAGCTCATTTTTAACTCAACTTGCTAGGGGAAGGAAATGACATACTTTTTGTTGAATAAGACAGCACTGAGATTATGTGAAGGTGCGTTTTTATGGGTAAAGAAACATATGCCACATTAATCTATTTTTATGCTTTGCAGTACATGCTGATGAGTCATTTGAATGCCAAGTTTCATTAGTAAATTGGGAGTGATATAGGTGGCCCTATGATAAAATAAAATACATGTATTTCATTTAAGAATGCAAAAAATTCAGTGCTGCTTCAGAATATCTTAGAACACTGACTAGGATCATAGGATATAAGGATTAAATCTTAGGACCCTATTTATAAAAGGAACTTTGTGTCCATAAAATACACATTAGTAATCTGCCCAATATTGTATTGTTCTATCATTTCTCTACAATCCATATTAGTCAGTGTCCTGTTAACATCCCTTTTATCATACTGTCATAATATTATATTGAAATGAGATCTGGCACTTTTGGGGTCCTGTGCAAGATGAAAAAATGGGTCTCCAGCAGTCTTCCTCTTAGATATAATTGAAAAAGAGGCAGGCATGAGGGCATGCTGTGACTCATGCTGCCAGAGAGTGATCCGGAATCATTCAGATGATGAGTACATAGAGAATGCCGTGCACAGAAAGATGGCAATTTGCTGTACTAATGTTTTGAAAATGAAAATTTCTAGCTGTTTTGCAGAGGAGCTTAGTAGGAAAGGCAGAAGAAAAAAAAATAATACTAATAATAAAATCTTTTATAGTTAAGCCAGATTATTTCTGTTGTTTTTGGAAAGGCTGCACTGCAAGAAATGTGTTTTCTCGAGAATGGTGTAAAACATAAATGAGCATTGCTTTATTGACCAAAATAAGTATAAAATACAGGAAACGGAAGGAAAACAGCAAATGAAAAAATTTCTCTCCCTTTCCTTGCGGATTAGTTATACAGAGGGATCCAGAGGCACCTTCCAGGCTCCTTAAACCAAATCTTGGATCCTCACTGAGGCCACTTAGCCATAAGGTTGGACACCTACATACACTCAGTACTTCAAGCCCATAACACTATATTTCTGCCATCAAGCACAATTTCCAATAGCCAAGCTATCTGACAAACCCCAGCAGGACTGAAAACAATACTTCTCATTCTTCCCAAATAGATTATAACTAATGATATCAATGCCCTAATCCTTCGGTGTTTCCACCGAGCTTTAACACTAACAAATAAATCAAACGAGCAATTCCAACCTTTGTTTAGTATCTATGCTGTCAATATCGGTGCCCAGTCAGCGCTAAAAAGGTATCTTTTTTTTTCTTGTTGTCCTTTGTTTTGACTAGCTTTGTTCTTGATATCATCATTTTGTACTAAATGAAGCAAATTTCATACTAAATGACGGCCCTTTCTTCAGGATTTTGTTGTTAAAGACTCCCAGGCTCATGCAGCTGGCCTGTCCCCAAAAGAATGACCCAGCCACCTGACCTGGGTCCTCTTTCAGAAACTGAAACAATCTCCTGTAAAAATCAAACCCTGCCTTTGGTCCCCGCTTCATCAGGGATGCAGTCAGGGACCTGTGGAGAAAGCAGGGCCACAGGGCTCAGTTCAGCCTTACGACATCCAGGGGAACACTTCCTCGTCAAATACATGAGAAAATTCATTCCAGTGAATATTCTTTTCAGAGATCACGCTGTATGGTAATGACTCCTGTATCTGCATGTTGGAGCAGACACGATCAAGATCAGTGCTGTTCAGCAGGCTTTAAAGGTCCTTTAAAATATGGTACATCATCCACATTTTTGCCCTCCATTTTACAGTTTAAGTTCATCTCAGTCACCTAGCTGGCCCTCACCATCCTCTACATTTGTTGGCGACATTTTTAAAACATCGTTCCTTGTTCTCCTTAATGTATCTGTTTTTACCATTGCTATTTAAATTTTTATAAGACTCTGTACACTGAAACGGCCAAAGTGTGATCCTTCCAGCAGAAAGGAGGAGACTCCTTTACTTAGGAGGAACTGCAGGAACATATGTGCTTTGCAGGTCTATGATTGACCCAGAAATAGATGGTTCCTGGGAAAACACTGTTAAGTGCCAAGATGGGCAATTTACTACACGTGCAAGTCCAGGTGAACGGGGAATCTTCAAGAAACTCCCATTGAGCTGAAATTGGGACCATTTTTATAGCTTTCAGTTTTGAGGTCACAGTCACCCAGACTGGAAACTCAAAAATGACTTCAAAAAGGCAAATGCTAACTAGATTTCACACTAGATTTCATTTTACTTGGCATTACAGAAAGAATGCAGGTATTAAATAGACTGTTTCCTGTATACAATAAGGTTAATTAGTAGCAAGGGATGGAAATCAGTGTAGACATAACTCTTTTAGACAGGTATCAAAAATAATCCCCTGATCCCCACAGACCCCAGCTGCACTGAAAGAAGAACAATATAAAAGATTCTTTAAAAGACATTTTTCAAACATTCTCCAGGTGTCCCAGCTATATTTAAATAGGCCCGTGGCCCCATGTGTACTCCAACCCTTTCTGCTCTACAGTTCCCTTGCTCCAAGTTAAATGAGCAGAGTACTTGCACAGAATTTTGAGGTGCAACATAAAGGATTTCTGTACAAAGAGACTTGGATTGCAAACCGAGACAGACAGGAGAACAAAAAGAAGAATATATTCTGGACTGAATGGAACTTCCCTAAGCTCCTTATCAATAAGGTTAATAAGGGTCCATGCAATTTACTGATCACTATGATGCAACAACTGGGCTAAAGCTATAAAGAAGCTACATAGATACTGGCTTTTAGTGCTTCTCATGGCCCACCACATTAAAGTCCCTTTACCCTTCCCCGGTCACCCCACTCAAGAGAATAAACTCCAGTCTGTGTGATTGGCCTCACTAAAATCCCTGGTCTGCTATTACGCTTCTACCTGCCCTAGTTAAGCAGATTAATAGTTATTTCCTAGAATTTGATCCTCCAGTCCCTTTGTAATTGAAGCAGTAATGCTCAGATATTTCTAAAAATGTATTTCTGAAAAAATACATTTCCTTTTTTCTCCGGTTTAATTTTGTTATCCTCAATCATATGCATGATAGAAAAAAAATTCCAAACTTCTATCTCCTTTATAAAATACATGTCATATCAAAAAGGTGACAAGAGGGGGAAAAGTAATTAGTGAGTTCACAGAGTTCAGTAGAAAAGTTAAAATAGAGTAACACATTACTTTTTATGTTAAGATTTCACAAGACAAATCTTGCCTGTGTTTTAATTGCATGTGACCCTGGCAGTCCCACTCTGAAATGAAGTGCCGTAAAATTAAAGATGACAGACGCTCAAAACAAGTCTTGTGATCTTGATTAAACTACAAAGACCACACTTTCTCTCTGCTGCAACTCAGATATGATGGGCTGTTTTATTTGGGGAATTGCTTCATTAATGCTTTCTTTGACTAGACATGTTTATTATAAAAAATACTGAATATGGTGATATCTTGCATAGTTAAATAAAGTCTAAAAGACAAGTAAAAAAATTAGGCATCTTTAAATAACCTCAAGACCTAAATGCCTCTTTTAAAGATGATGGGCATCTGTAGAAGGAGGTACCAAGCACATCTGCAGTGTATAGTACCTATTTTGAAAAGTCCGAGGTTTTTTTCACAAATACGTCTGTAAGAACAAAATTGATTGTTCTGACAGTATTATCTGACAATTATTTCAAGTTAAATTTCCACAGGCCAGAAAAAAAAGGTTAAAAAAAAAAAAAGAGAGAGAGAGAGAAAAGAGTGGAGGGGAAAAAAAAAAGAACCACCTCCTCCTCTAGCAAAATTCTTGCTAATTTTCAGAAGTGTAGTGATGATAACTGACTGCAACTGGATATCTGCAGGCTTCCAGATCTGTGAGCCTACATAAATTACTTATTTCCAAACTTCCTCTATTATCTAGACATTGAGACTAAAGAACCTGCAGGGCTATATGCACTTCTTTAAAATTAGATGTAAATTTTAACTAATACACACGCAACACCTTAATGTTCTTTATTTTCCAGACCAAGTTATGAGCAGCTCTTGGGTTTCTGTACCAATTTTCAGTTCAAAGAATCCAGACATACTATTTGTTAATCAAGAGATTCAGTGGATCAATGTTTCATCAATGCAAGCCACTAGTACCCTCCTACTGCTGTCATCACCATCATGCCTGGGATGTTAAGGCCATGCTCCTTTCATAGGAACAGAAAACAAACCCTATTAATTATAATTTACATGTCTGTCAAGACTGAGGTCACAGTTCAGCAAACTTTGCAGTCACGTGTCTGATTTTCATTTCAGAAATAACCTCACAGATTTCAGGAGGATTTCCCACAT
>NC_132943.1:5052500-5140000 GCF_034638445.1 Ciconia boyciana | reverse complement strand
AAAATCTTGCACATTACCGTGAATAACTTTTTACGAATCGCCATAAAAAGAGTGTCCAAGCTCAGATACAAACTGGTGTCAGGCATCTGAAGGTAATTGATGCAAAAGGCGACTTATTTAGTGGCTCCAATGTTGATCAAACAAAAAGGAATTAAACAGGTTTCAAAAGTATATTCCTTTTCTTTGTGATTGGCCATATTTTAAATTAAGGCAAAACACAGATTTGTAGATACCTTATGACAAGAAGCACAGATGAAGAAGCACACATGAAGACAAGATGAAAAAGTTTTCCTTTAGCTCGTCTTTGCAATGGGCATGTACAGTAAAGAAGGAAAGAGACCAAATACCGACTTCAGGTTTACGAACGTATGGTCATGGATGAAGTTCAGCACCTTCAATCACATATTTATTCAAGCCAGTGAATGCACAAACCAGAAATCAACCTATTCTGTGCCACTCTGGTTGTAATCCTTCACCCACGATAAGGAGATACGTGGGATGCACACCACTGGATTGCCAGTGGGAGCAGCAAAGGGATTCCCTTCACGCAGCAGGTACACGTACGTGGCTGGTGCACAGCAAGTGTTACAGGCTGTGAAATTCAGCGTGGGAGTTTATCTTAAAACTCTGCACCTTCTAGGCAGTTTTATAAATTGCAGACATGAAGGCTTGTTACTTGGCTTTACGGGTTCCTATGGCAAGATGACAATTACTGAATAGGTTAACTTGCTGCAGAGCCAGCCAGAATCTGTGACTCTCCATGGCATATAAAAGAAGTGAAAGTACAGCCAAAATAAATTCATTTAAAAATCTGAGCAAATAGACATGACATTTTTCTTGCAGTTTTTGACTGGCTCTAAAAATATCAACAGTCTCTCCAGTTCTAGTGCATACTCCCAATAAACAGCTTTGGAGACTGATTAAAATACCACAGCTTTGCTTCAACATTTTATCAATCTCATTAGCCATTTGCTGAATTGAAGCTATGAAGCTACAGTGAGTTTGGGGGAGGGGGTTAAATAGCCACACAGTGGGTCAACATTTGTCTAAAGGCTCATCTCTGCAGTAGCTTCATTCCAAAATAAAAGAGTCTATATGGGGCTTAATCAAAAGGACAGTAGTTTCGCTTTCAATTCATACTGTACTTCCATCCAAATAAAGCGGTCCCAATGTCTGCAGCAAAATCCCACCGGCTGCCTGCATATATATTTTTTTTTTTTTCCCAAAAAAAACCTTTGCGTTAGTTTGCAGTTTTTCAATTGCTGAATGTTGTTCCAGGCTTGGCCCATCGCGGTCTGTAGCAGTACTAAAGTTCAAAGGAATTTGGAGCAGTCACTTGCAAAATGAAAAAAAAAAAAAAAAAGCATCTGCAATCTGAAAAAGGGTCAGATAACACAAACCTGCAGCCTAAGCCTACCCATTTCAAACAGGGACCCACGCATGCTGGAAAGTCTTCCCCATAACTGTAAAAATGTTTGCCAATACTGAGTAGGCAGAGCAAACCTCACAGCATTATACACTGATATACCCGAGTGTTGTACAGCAGATACCTTTCCATTAGTCAGCTGTGTCCCGACCCAGGCATCCCAAAACTTCTGGAATTATATTCTCATAGAGATGCACACCCTCCCCACCTCAATCTGGAAAACAAAATTGGCTACTGAATGCAACCACAGGATTAAAATTAGTCCACTACCAAATGTACTAGGAGAGGATAAGTAGATGCCCTTTATTATTTAAACTAAAAGCGACATGATTAATTTACCCTGATGTGATTCAATGGCATGAATAAAACAAGGCAGTTGAAACACAGAGAAAGAGCAAAAGGGAAAGAGATGGAGAAAAGCAAGTTTAGCATATGAAGATTCTCTTAAATATGTCCTTGTAGCCATAACAATGCTAATAATATCCAAAAAACCTGCTCTTTCTAGCCGGTGAAGTACACCGTAGCCTGTTGACTGGGAGTTGAAGGTTACACAGTACATATGAAGTGTGTATAACTCAGATGTCGATGAGAGCTCTGAAGTACTGGGGGAATAATTAAGTTTCCCTATTAGGAGTACACGTCCTACTGAAAATTTCAGAACCCTTTACTGGCAAACAAAAGTGCTAACAATAGCTGAATTAAAGGTTACGTACAACCTAACTGCAAGCTTTCAACAAATTACTGCAAAAAAAGACAACAAGGAGGATATAAAACTTGAATAAATTAATAAGTGGATACTCGTTCAGCCCACTGTTGGATTAGGAGTCACCATAAAACCTTGAACATAGCTAACGCCACGGAAAAGAAAAAAAACAGAGCCCTTCCAGCAATCCAAGTAAGCTCCAGAAACCAAATCAATACATTGCAATAACAGCTAAGTTGAATGTATTGTTCATGTAAATAAAATTTACACAGTCCTATTCTGATGTTAACAGCTAAAGCAAACGTTTGTCAAATCTTAAATAAATGATATTGACAATGTTAATACAATCTACCACCAGTACTAATACATTAAAAAAATAGTAAAGGCATTGTAATTTGGGGGTCTCAGATCTCTATTTCTTAATATTGGTGTCATCCAATAAAACAGACCCTCTGACTGTAATATCTATTTTAAAAATTAGTTCCCACTTTCCTAAGAAATTAAACCAAAAGCAATAGACATTGTTTATGCTAGTCTTGGCAATACTCTAGTTCTGCTTGTTACATACTAAGCAGCTAGAGAGTACAGGGAGTACAAGGTAAAAAGGAAGGGGGGAAAAAAAAAAGGAAACTATTTGCCAACATATTATTTTCAAAGCATTCACTTCAAGGAAGCGTAAGAGTAATACAAGCTATGTTATTCAAGCATCAGATATAAATACATGGATTGTAAAATAGCCACTTTTAGGTCTGAAATCTAAGTAAAACAATTTATTCTGCTACAACCCTCTTATTACCCTTTAAATTTAGCCAAAGTATTCCCTGCCAAAGATATATGGAAACATGATGAACAAATGCATCCTTCATGTACTGTCGAAAGAAATTCAGGACCTAGCTTCCAGCCATTCATTTACATATAGAGAGATTTACTAAAAATTAATAATATTTTGCACTTCTATCAATGTAAAAACTAAACAAATCAACTGAAGTGAATTAGATTTAGCTCATGATAGAAATGATGCAAAAATGCACTTCAGCATTGTCCTACGTGCAAACAGGTAGAATTTGGTACTTCTCTCTTCTGGACCCACTTGCTTCTGGAAACCCAAAAGCAGCTGAGAAGAGTTTGTACATTTGGAGTCCTCCAAGAAACAATACCTCTGTAATAGATGGGTTTTTTTATTTATCCAAAGTGTTTTCCCATGGACGTCCACAGCAGAAAGCTGAGTGTCTCTCCCAGAGTCCCCCACAGGTACTCTGCATATTTCAAGCTGAAGACATGCTCATGTATTGATAGGATTTTGTACCAAGATCTATGCCAGTAAAAATAATTACAAATTATATATGAATATTTTGTATGTTTTCAAATCCCTAAATCCAAAGGGGGAAAAAGGACATAACCTACTTTTACTCTGATGTATCACAGATGACCTGATCACAGGCTGCAATACTTGAATCGAGAAAGGTCTCAATCTGTAATGTTCTGGTATTACTGAACTCATGACAGTTCTTGAAAAACTCTGATCCCACAGTTTTGAATCAGATCCGTTCATAACTGAAAGTACCTGTAACATCTGGAGTGAAACTGGAACCACTTGGCATTTGTTTCATGAAAAGTTGTAGCAAAGAATTCACTTTTAGTTTTGACTTTAAATGGATTCATTTACTCCCTGAAAATAGTTCAAACTTAGAAAAAAAATATATCTGATTTCATATGCTTTGGAGGTGGGACTAGCAATTTCACTGAAGCTGCAAATAAAGCTGAAATCTTGGAGTTATAAAGCTCAACAAAACAAAAAGAAAAATGTGTAAAATTCTCTGAAACAAATTATGTGAATTTTGCACAGCTGTACTCAGGGCATAACTGTAAATGAAAAGACCAAACTAATTAGATTATAAGCAGTTGATCTGCCTTATATTGTTTTATCATATGTAGTAGGTATAATATCTCCACATGAATGACTTGAAGCAAGTCATCAACATACTGTGTTCAAGAAAGCTGATCAGATTAGAAAGACCTTGTAAGTTATGCTTGAAGAAGATGAGATGGATGATAACTTCCTGCTCATGCTCACGGTTACACCAATAAAATTGCTTCATCTCTATTAAACTTCAGGTTTCAGGAGGCACTGTGTCCTAACAAGACCGAATTAAACGTAGGAGTTCATTAGTGCAAAATGACTGAATGTTATTTTGAATGGGTTTCCCAGTGTCTTTGTAGGAAATCCATTAAAAACAACTGGAACCATTTTTGTGGCTAGGTTCCAGTGACAGGATCAATGAACAATATTCAGGATGCTGGCTGAAAGCCAGATGTAAGGCATAGCTGTAGCTCTTAAGTATAGAGAGCTTAATTTTAAGCATATGAATAGTCCCACTGAATTTACCAATCCTCACGTGCTTAAAGAGGAGTTTGTACCCATGCACTTCTGCGGAGTAGGGCCAAGGAACATAAAGTTACTGGCAGATTTCTCAGTCTCACTCCAAACCATTTACACCACATGGAAAGACCAAAACTACACAGTGGAAAGCTAAAAAACCCATGTCCCTAAGTGGAAGTGCAGCGCATCAGCAAGGTTGCCTCCTGGAAATCCTCTCAGAAGGACTTCTCAGATGTTCACTCAAAATATAGGGCAGCCCAGAGCTGGTATGGGGAATAAACATCTTCCATCCTTACGCAAAGAGTAGCCACCACAGAGGCTGCACAGGATTTGCACAATTTGGGCAAGAGAAATTAGAGTGCAATGTTCGAGAAGTGAAGCCCTCTCCTTCTACTTTTAGGTGACATAGAAGACCACTTGATTTTTCTTTTTCATTTTTACCAAATACAAATGAAAATGTCAGCAACCAGAGCATATCTTTACTCAAGAAAATTAGCAAAACATGTGAGGTTTCATTGCACAGAAAAATAACATAAGATGTTCTGAGAACATGCAGCAACGTGGGTGGGCACTATGAAGAAAAACCTTTGGAGTATTTATACAGCAAATAAATATTCACAGACACTGCTATTCCCACTCACTAAAGTTTTGAAAGACATTGTTCTCCTAAAAGACAGATAAAAGAGAAGAGGTGGGGGAGGAAGGGAAACTATTATGGAATGAGGAATAAGGGCCAGAGCCACAACCACAAGATTGATGTGAGTACTACAGTAAGCAAAGACCAATTCACTGCTTAAGGGTGTCAAAATGCAGTCCTGGGAGAGAAGAGGAGGCTGAGAAATGAGAAAAGAAAAGGCAAGAGGAGGAACGTATAAAGAACAGCAAATATTAGGGAAATGAAGAAAAATAGAAGGAACCAAATGTCACTTGAAGGGGGTACGAGTGCAATTGCTTCTTCTCCTCGGCTAATCCACAAATTAATGAAAGCAGAACAAACAAAAAAATAAACCATTATTCTACACATTCAAAGGTGAATTTTACAGTGGTCGTCCAGAATAAAGCCAGATAAGGATGAGAGAAACAATAGCACCGTTGCGTGCAGCACAATGACATTACAGCAGTTTTATATTTTTCATTCACTCTGTTTTTACTAGAAAATCTTACAGACTAAAGGATCCATTCAGGGCATGTATAAACTGCACTTTCACATTATTTCAGTGAGACAACACAGGTAGATAGAGCTACTCAAGCGCTGAAGTATCTGGGTGAATAATTAGGGTTTTGTTCTGTGAACCATTTAAACATTCAAGTATGTAAAAAAAATAAATTAAAAGGATGGATACTTGTTTTTAAATAAATTGTCTTGTCCCAATTCTTACTCACTGACATGAAATGCATATTTCATTATTTATTTTCTTCTAAGCTCTTCTCAAAAAAAGAAAAAAATCTGTTAGATTAATAAATACAGGCTTTCTTCATGCTTTTCCCCCATACCATGGGTTTTAACAGAGAACTGTATCTCTGGTTCAGAGCTCTGTAGGCTGGTGCAAAACTGCACAGAGAGAACTCCCAGTCAACCTTTATACTGTGAGATCCCCGAGTAATTCTAGAGTAACAGAACCCCGTTAATAGAATCCTATAGGTTTCATTCTGCTAAATTTGATAGAACTTCTTCACAAGCTACTTTCCCTTTATTGACTTAGAAACACAGCTGGGGAACCTTTTGCGAGGTTGTGAACCAGTATGAGACTTCGGGTTAGGGGGGTTTTGTGTTTTGTTTTTTCCCTCCTCAAACTTGAGATGTTATGAGACCATAAAACATTTTATCATGACTTGAGGGGGACTGAGTTTCTTTTTATAATTTGCTTCCAATCAGAAATTCTTGAGCCAGCCAGTTCATTCCAAGTTTGTGATTTAAAACAGAGAAATGGGCAAGTATTTAGCCTATCCCTAATTACCCTTTATTTTCTGAATATGCAAACTTCAATGTACTTGGAATTTTCTCTAAGTGATTTGGCAAGTATAAATTATCCTTGCCCTTAAGACTCCTAGCTTCCACAGACAATGAATCAACAGTTGGTGTTAAAAGGCTGCAGCTTTACTATTAACAATCAATACAAGTTTTCAACAGGAATACACTTAGCCAGCATTAATGCAATTACATTATGTTAAATAACATTAATACCAAAGGCATGTCCATTGCTGGCCTGCACCAAAGTCATAACGTTCCTCAACAACTGTCTCTCAACACCCATCTAGACACAAAACAAAAATCATATCCTCTTGTGAAATTGCTGTTTTGCCAAGGGTTTAATTTTAAATCAGATATGCATTGTATAGATTGTGTTCCAGAAAGGCAGATCCAATTTTGACACCTGCAGACTATAGATACCCCCCTCACTAAGAAAGAGATTTTCCACGCACCATATTAAACGCTCTGTATGGGGAATCTCTGTGGTGATACATGGAGAAAAAACCTGACACAGCATCTGTATCTGGAGGTGGGAGATTCATCCATCTGCAAACCCCCACCTGTCCGTCCAGGGATTCTTTATCATGATTCTTGCTGTAAATATCCTGGTGTTGGCTGCCCTCTGAGCCTATTTCACAGCAACGGGTTGGTGATCCTTTGTTCACTCACAAATACCACATTGCCAGGTGCAAGGCGCGGGTTAGAGGTGTTTACACACACTCAAAAGTATCTATTATGAAAGTGACTTGATGCCATTTCCCAAATAAAATTTTAAGAAACTGGGCCCATATTTTTCAGTATATTTAAGTGCCAGAAAGGCACCAAGTGTGATTTTCAAATCTCTCATTGCCAGGGAACAAATAAGATAAATCCAAACAGTCTGTTCTGGGCAGGGGCTAACAAGCTTTGCCTAGTATTGTGAGCTATCCAAAACCCCCATAACTACTTTAAAACACCTTTAAGGTGAAAATTGTGCTTACATCAGTTCAGAATATTACCTGTACATTTACCCTATTGAAAATCCCACTATTTGTCTATGTACAAAATTAAGAAGTCTTAATACATATTTTAAGGTCTGGCCCTTAATACATCCAGACCTGGAAGTCATAAGCTGGTATCGAAAAGGCTAGTGTAAATGCAGAGCATTATAGATACATGGACATTAATTTCCAATTGCATTTTTAACTAGAATTAATTAATTCCTGGTGCATGAATGATGACATTTATATTTTAAAAGAAAATATCACAGATGAGGAAGGCATGCAGAATGACAGCCCGTGCTGCAAAAGCAGCTAATTCCTACCAGCATCTCCAGTTATATTTTGTAATTCCATAGTCTTTCTCCTTATTAGAGAAATGCTTCTCCACTGTTAAAGGAAAATAAAATGAACACCTCATAGAGGAGTTCCTAAAATTTGAACAGGCATTTGAATGTGCCAAGAGTAGCAGCTGTTTTTGCCAGAAAGAAGATCTGGCAGGCATTTAGTCACAAGGTCACTGCTTATGGGGCTTACCCAAGAGATGCGATGGAAAGCAAGAAATGTTGGCATGGCATTAGGACAGGTTGTCCTTGATGAACTGGAAGGAGAAGGCTGTTTTGGCCACAGGCGCTCAGCAGCAGTTTCACTTTAGGGAGGATTGCACAAACAATTTCTTTAGCTTTTGAGTTCACATTCCCCGAGTTTCAGGTTTGAATGGACCCAAAACCGTCATATTCACCAGTGCAGGAAGAACTCACAGAACCAAAAATCAGGCACGGAGGCATCATGAAATGTAACCAGATATGGCTATCCACACTCAGTGGAGATTTAAATGCTTCCTGAACCAAGTGACCTAAAACTGTGTGGACCCCTGTGAATTCTGCAATTCTGTAACCCTGGAATTTGCTGCAGAAGTTTGCAGGAGGATTATAAGTTAGAAACTTCACATCTTTTAAAAGCATTAAACTGCAGAACCTGCTAGTGGTACATCTAGATATGCAAAAGGGCTGTCTTCATCATCTTGCAAAAAAGGGTGGCCTGGCAAATTGTAGGGTGAAATGGCATATTTATCTTTCTTGATATCAACTCTGAAACCTAGTAACAATAAAGTGGATATCAACATTCCCAACTATTTGTTTCTTGACTCTATGATTGAAATGTTTAGCTGAATGTTGACTTTTCTAGCCACACATTGCTAAACCCTTAACCAAGGCAACGATACATCCCAGTTGCATCTTCAAATTCCCAGTGGACTTAAGAATGAGCAGAGAGCTATCCTGTTACTCCAGCATGTTTCTGGAGCTGCTTCTGATCACACCTCAGCTATCAGCTCTCCATCTGTGACTCGACCGGTCCCCATAAGCCCTCTCCCCTCTGCTCCACTTCTGGGTACAACAATGCGGTGCAAGACCTCGTGCATGACGATAGGGAAGGAAGCTCAAGCCAAGGTCAAACATACCACTCCATTCCTAGTGCAAACAACCTGACCATCAACACCATCAGCTTCCCCCAGCAATGGCAACAATGCCGGGGATGCATTTCTAATGCGAGAACATGCGAGAAACTGGAAATTGAAAATAAGAGAATACTATAAAATAAACTGCATTAAATATAAAAGTTAACAAGGCATGGGTAACGATTGTATTATTCGTTTCTGCAGTTACATCAATTAAACAAACCTCCAGTTCTGAAATTACCTGAGTTACCTACGGTCCAGTTTCCAGTTTGGTTTCCTGGGTGACAAAAGGAGCTTAAAAAGGTTTATTGATGAATTTAGCTATCACTTAGTGTTATTCACTGGTCTTTGCTAACTATGATGTCATTTGTTCTGACTGTTTTAAGGGTGGACAAAGCATCTGAAGACAAGGGCAAAGGAATAAAGGAGATTTGTGAAAAGGAGTGATAGGAAACTCAAAGCCCTCTGAAGTCAGCCCAAAGTCCCGTAATATTCACCCACCTTTTATTTATTGTGAGATTAAAAGCAAAAAAGCATTATGTAATTGTGAAACATTACTGTTATTCTGATACTCAGACAAATGCAAAGCAATAAAACACTATTATATGAAGTAGCCATCATGAGAGAATTGCTTAATGTTCTGGTTACAAAATGCTTCCAGAGGAAGGTGTTTCTCATCTGAAAACTTACAATAAATAATTTAATCTTGTCTTTTTGTCAAAATTCCTATCCCAACTTTTTCTGTTCTGTTTCTTGTTCTACTTAGTGATGTATATCTTCCTCCCTATCTCTCAAAAGGTATTGCATGTAAAGGTCAATTCTCTTGACACAGCTTCTGCCCACTCTTCAGCTAATGTATTATGGCACATGATCAAGTTTCCAAACAATTGTTCAGTTTTCATTAGAACGTGCTAGGTTTCTCTCTTTCTGCAGTGTTAGTAAAAATGGTGTTGAGTTGTTGACTAGTAATACGAACAAGCAACTTCTGCCCTTAGAAGCAAGATGGAATTGATTCATCTTATTAAAAACAGACCTCATGTAAGCTGGAATTTGTGCTACAAAGGTTAATGTTATAAATGTGCAGATAGCAAGTTCTCTACTATATGCTAGCATTTCTATTTTCATGAGTCATTTTCAGCTTCTGATACATCATCTCAGGTCACGTAATTTCATATCGATGTGATAGAAACTTAACGTGCTAAGTCATGAAAACTAACTCATACCTGAAAAAGACCCTTTTTTCCTCCTCTATCTACTATTATCTGCTTTTTTTTCCATTTTTCTTTCTCCGAGGAAAAAAAAAAAAGAATGGTTAGGGTAGAAACCTTACTCCCATTTCAGTAGAATGAATGGAGGCAACAAATATGAAAGAAAGCAAAGCTCCAGGTTGGCAAAGAAAGTAATGATCAGGAGCTGAGATAAAAAAGTTCAAGAAAATGAACTCCAGACAAAACAGTTGAAAAAAGTTAGATATACTGATGACTATAAAACTAGTTTATGTAATATATATTTTACATCTAAACCAAACAGTTCTTTGAACATTATTGAGGTTATTATTACTTTGAAATAAACATTAGAAAGCTCCAAAGCCAGAGCTACATGATACCCAATTTGTATTTTCATTTACATCAGAATTAGGATACAGGTTTTCACAAGCTTATCCACCCCATTTAACACAACCACATACAACAGGCATTGCATTTTTACATGGCTAAAAGTACCACCTGCTATTCAGTTGACAAGGCAGAGATCGTGATGACTCTGCACGGACGGGTTGGACCCTGCTGCAGTAGGGCAAGGAAGCCCAGGGCACGTGTGCTACCACACTGCACAACCAGGGCCTGTGGCTGATGCTGAATAAGGAGCTACTGCTCCATGATGCTTTGTCTCTGCTGCTCCCTTTTCTCCACGTTCTCAAACACACCCACCAAAAGCCCCTTGAAAAACTCTGAAATGGGACCAGGAGGGACCTGTTGGGTCACTGAATCCAACCTCCTGTCACCCCCAGCAACCCTCTAATCCCAGTCGGAACTTTACCAAGCTCCACCTTGATGAATATCCTTTATTACTCAAATTTGAATGAAAGTTCTGCTCACTCTCATATCTGGGAGTAGCTTCCTGCAAGCAGCTGCAAAACCACTTCTCTGCTCAGCTCCAAAAGCCCTCCTCTGTGATGCCTGCAAAAACCTTGACAATGTCTTGGCTACTTGTGTACCGAGACTGCTGTCTATCATGTTTATAAATATTGTCTCATTTCTTCTCATACTATCTCGTCAGCCTGTACCATCTGTTGCCTCCTGTGACGTGCAGACTGAGCTCTTCACAGCAGCAACTGACTTTTTCTTCTGTGCTTGTACAGCGCCTAGCACAACCAGTGCTTATTCACTACAGGGTCGCCCAGGGCTATAATGACACAGAAAATTAATGAAGTTAATGAAGAAATCGCACTCTACCTGCTCACCTTCCTCCTAACTTTGTAGGAGGAGCACATGGGCAAACCACATGGTGATCTATGTGGGAAGGAGCACAGCAGCAGATGGAGGGAAGCTATCATCCCTCTCTGCTCAGGATGGTGAGGCCACTCTGGTATGTGCCACACAGGTTGGGCCCCCAGCACAAGAGGGACATAGACAAATGGGAGAAGGTCCAGAAGAAGTGACTAAGGTCATGAGATGTCTGGAGAACATGACCAACAAGGAGAACTTGGGGAACCTGGGCCTGTTTCATATATTGAAGAGGACCCTAGAGGAAAATCCAACAGTAGCTCAAACCACTGCTTCCAAAGATCATGGAGCAAACTATTCTCTGTAGAGGCAGTAAATTGAACAAAGGGCGTTGGCCAAAAATTGTAACTTAGGACGTTCAGATTGGACATTAGGAAAAACTTTGTCAAGAGGAGGATGATGCAGTCCTGGAACAGGAGCCCAGAGAGGCTGTGAAGTTCCCTTCCGAGAGCATTTCCAAGGCTCAGCTAAGCACTGCCAACCAACATTTCTGTTTCTACCACTTCCCAAGCAATAGAAGTTAAATGTATATTTCATCGTGATAAAATATTAAATGCTTTAAATGCAACACATCTTCAAACACATGCAGCTATCCATGAAAAATGCCAGATACCCTTTAAAATCTGGGAAATAAACTGTTCCCTTAATTGCTCTCAGCATATATTTGCAGCTTCTCTCCAAATTACACATATCTAGATGTTTGCATTAAAATATAAAAGGGTCCTACCTATTTCCTTGAGGTGGTATTAGTATATTATAAGTTTCAAAGCAAAGTAGTAACATAAGCACGTAGTAAGACTTAATTTATTAGTTCTAATTTGAACCAATCCAGGCTTTACCAAATAGGCTGCAGAGAAGGATGCACATCTGACGTGAAGTGGGATGAGCAAATGTAGGTAAAAATCTGTAGACTTCTCTCCTCTTCTGCCTCTTTTCTCAGCTTGCTCCACCCCTCTCGTCATTGCTCTGGGCAAATCTCAGCCCTTCCCTTGCAGTCCCTAATGCGGGGTTCATCAGCCCAGACGGACTCAGCCCCAGGAGCTAGTGCCTTCCTGCGCTCCGACAGCAAAATGGCAAATAGGAGATGGAGAAACTCTCCTTCCATCACAGAACCAGTTTTTCACAAGACATTCCCCTCTCTGAAGTTGTCCACATAAACATGTAGCTTTTATAAGCATATTATTATGTGGTTTATGCAAATAATAGCAACTTGGTGAAACCACTGCTCATGGGTACTTGCATGCACATGTATTGAACTGAGCAGCAAAAAGAAATCCTGGACATTCAAAACCATTACTTAGGCTGGAGAGACAAAAGTTGTTTGTTTTGTTTTGTTTTTTTTTATCTCATTGCTGTAATGCACTTTATATGCTGCTGACAGGTTTTACTTAGAAATCACAGTAGGAAACTATTACAGCTGTTCTCTCATGGGGTGAAAGTCTGGCCCCACTAAACCCATAAAAGTCCTTGGGGCCCATATTTTAGGTGAGACTCTCAGAAGTAGATGACCTTGGGTGCTGAAATTAATTCTTCCTCTAGTCCTTCACACTATTCACCTCCTGACTACATTTCAAGACCCTATTTCTCTCACTTTTTACAGGAGATCTGGTTTATTTATAGTATGCTTGACAAGTTGCCTTTCCCCCATTCTACTTGTTGATAAAATAACCAGTTTGCAACTGATTATAGCCGATGGTTTTGATCTCATTCAGTGTGAACTTCTTGGACAACGATAGGAATATATAGAAATAAATACACACAACAAATATATTATTGGAATTAAAGGAAAATATTGGTTACACGAACACTATTCATGGGACTAAACACACACAGATCTCTAAGTCTTAGAGAGAGGGAGCTTTCCCTCGTACAGTAGGATGAGGTCAAGGATATCCATCAGTAGCACGAGGAGCCCCGGCAGCCCGGCAGGCTGCCCGCAGCGGGTGCGCACAGGCAGGTGTCGGGCAGCACCATGCCGGCACAGTGGGCACCTGCCCCTCGCCCTGCGCACGCTGCTGTAGTAGAGGAAAAGCAGAGGACCAAACTACACAAGGTCTTTTTCCTCACACGGCTGAACAACTTCTGATGCTAAATGAAAACCAGGGTGTCTTGGCTGTGTCACTCTGGACCTGGAGCAGAGCTTGCTGGCATAGCAATCCCAAGTTATGTGATAAAGTTCTGAAAATCCCTTTTTTTCCCCCTCTCTCTTTTTTTTTTTTTTTTTTTGTATAATGAGTGTTTAAAAGCTTAGCAAATAGAGTCCTAAAAATGTAATTGTAGCTTGGTAGCACTATTAAATATGTATACTGTGGTCTTTTTGACAATTGTATTAATCCCTTTATAAAGTCTTCAGAAGTTCCATCACAGAAGCATGGATGCTGTTTTGATCTATTTATTACTCTTAAGTGTTCAGAGAACTGTCCCTATTTTCTAATTAACACTTTTAAAGATAAAAAGCTATGTATTAAATCAATCTGAATGATGGTTGTTTGTGAATCCCACAAGATAAGGCAATTTGCATGTTCACTTTGTACTTACAAACTAAATCTGCACATCTCCAAAGCAGCTCCTTATAATGTAAACCTTTTGTGAGTATTTGTAACTTAAAAGAAAGTTTGGCCTAGTACAGAGGCAGTGCCAATTATCTAAAGGACTTCTTTACTGAACATGATTAAGATACAAAATTATTAGGTTGTTATTTTACATTGTTTGCAGAGAAATTTGAGGAAACTACTTTAGGAATGTTAAGTGTTCTCCTGTTTTTCTTTCTTTCCTTCTTTTTTTGTACATGTAGTAACATGAGTGCATTCATGAACAAGCAGCCAGTCCAAACAGCAGCCAGTTTCCACATCACGCTCGGGTTCAGCTTCCTCTGACATGAATTAAATCACTGCTGAAATCAACTGTTCACCATGCTGATGGAGTGTTAAGCTGCAGCTTCAACGACAAGACTTTATAAACTGAATTTTAATGCAAACGTTAAATTAGAACAGTGATTTATTGCTGGAAATACAGTTCTGATTATTTAGCACTGTAAACATATTTACAGAAGTAGATATTTCACTGCTGTGAAATCGTCCCTCATCTCAGAAGTGGCTCCACCCTTGCTAAGAAAGAAATCAACAAAAGCCCTATCTCCAAACCTCTCTTGTGAAGACGCATATTATTATTTCCAGATGGTGAGAACACAGCAAGTATACCTACGAGACACATTTTTTACTCTATTTGCTCTTGAACATCTCATTGGAAATTATTTCTTTCAGGTTTTGCAATCTGCCTTCAACCACTGCCTTGGCTTCTCTATAACCACTGGTCCAAGCACAGACAAGAAGCAGGACAAACATTTCTTCATGGCTTGCAGCCCCAGCAGACCTTATCAAGACACAGACCACCTCCTCATCTTCTTTTTTAGGCTTCCACATCTTCTTCCTCTAGCAATTTAGTAAATGGACAGTCATGTCATAAAATACCTTTTATACTTTTGGTACATCTCCTTCTTACTAGAGTTTCCCGTTATCATCTTGTACCACCATAATCAGAAAGGTCCTTTTTTCTAAAAAAAAAAAAAATTTAAAAAAAAAATTGTTTTTCCCCACAAATCTCTGTGATCTCCAGATCAGTGAATTTACCCTGAATTCCAATTCTCTTTCCTGACCCTGTCCACAGTGTCAATCCTTGTGGCACATAGTCTCTCTGCATTTAACTTCTGGATACATTCATCACTTCAGTACGCTATATAAAAGCCTCCTATATTCAGTGGTAGACCACAGTAGGTATATTTTTGTTCTGGTACTACAACTACACGATCAAATTTTTGTGCTCCAGGGTTAATCTGGGTCAGAAGGCCCCAAGAATGCACATCTGACACTCCTAATCTAATTCTGGAAACATGAGATTTGCAGACAGCAAATCTCTTTCTGGGAGCAGAAAAGAATGTCAGACCCACTGGGACACTAAAATGACTTTCAACTATTTTTCACTTATATAGCATTTAATCCGAGGACCTCAAAGCACATTAATTTGCAGACCTCTCTACACACCTGTGACACAGCATATGTATTATTCTACCTCATAGAGAAGGGAAAATAGGAGCACCTACCTCCCCAAGTTCATTCAAGGACAGAACTATACATGGACTATCTAGAAAGGATCCAGGAAAATAACTCGGGAGTCCACAGTCTCGGTGAAGACAGAAACCCCACTGAGACTAGGGGAGGAAAGGCAGAGAGTTTGGCTTATCGAAACGCGTATATCGTGGGAATTTGCAAATAGGTTAAATGAAGAGATGGGCTCCTACCTGGAAGAAACAGCAAGAAAAGTAGAGCTACGACACAAAGACTAGTAACAATTAACAAAGAGCATGGAAATGTAAACTTGACAATTCTTAAGGTGTTTTGGGGTTTCTTTTCGTGGGGGTTTTTTTGTTTTTGTTTTTTACCCAATATCACAAACTTTTAAGTAATGCATAAACCTGAGATTTGCTTACAAGACTAGCACATCAGAGAAGAGACAAAAGCCCAATTCTCATTGAAAGTTGATGAGATTAATCTAGGTTATCTTTAAACTGGGTGGCTTGAGAGCACGTCCAAGACTTTAGTCTCCTAGACACATCCTGACTCCATCATGGGACAAGAACCAGATACCTTCTTCCTTCTCTAGAAAGCCTGTTTTCCATGGGTGAGAAAGCTGGCTATGTAGAAGACACAGCCATCTTCAGCTAACCTCTTGGTGTGGTAACTGAAGGACAAGGACTTTAGGCCACACTGCCCAGATGATGCAAAGATCAGTTAAAGGGGACCACGAAGTCCATTCACCTCCTAAACTCAAAGCAGTGAGCATAGCTTTTTCACCTCTACCTCCCCAATTTACAATTTTAACTAATCATAGGCAGCTTCCACCCTCGTTATACCTGCCACTGCCTGCATTACTCTGCCTGTTATCGTCTGTGTGCCCTCATTTCACCACAACACTTCAAAGCATTCAGCAGCATCTCTACATCGCCAAAGACACCTTCCTCCAGCGTTGGGTCATAACCATGGTGGAAACCTACCTCCCAAGCCTCAGGCTCTCTTCTGGGCAAGAGAGCAACACAGAGAGCAAATTGTAATCTTTTATAAAACAGAATAAAATAGAAATTAGGACAATAGCTAGGATTATATTGGGTAGAGATCCATATAAAACTTTTCACCAAAACCCATTCTAGTCAAGCAATGCCTCAAATACTGTTATACCACGATGGTAGCTTGGTAGATTGGATAAAACAATGGACTTGTTTCACACTGTCATTTATTAATTTTTCCCATCAATAGAGGAAACTTAGGTAGGCTGGTAGACATTAGCCAGGCCAAGCTAAGCAGACTGAGTGGGCACAGACCATGCCAAGAACGGGCCAAGATGATCCCTTGGCACAGGGCTGGAGCAGCTCTGCAGGACAGTCTAGCAGAGCCGTGTGGAATGTCTGTTAAAGGTGCCTGACTTACATGACGTGAATTTGACACATGTTCAAGAAAGCAATGAGTCATGAACACAAACTGGTCTTGGTACCTTACTCAGGCAGTGAAAGGAAGTCAAAAAAGAAAGGTATTGCATTTCCCAGGCTAGGGTCTGCCAAGCTTCGGTGAGGGCAGCCTGAAGATCTTCCATGATAAAGATCTGCCACAGTGGGGAAGACTGAGCACAGCCCACAACACAAGCACCAGCTAAGTTCTGCTGGGTTTTGTTTTAGGGTTTTGTTTGTTTGTTTGTTGGGGTTTTTTTTTTTGGGGGGGGGAGGGTGTGTTTGGTGGGTTTTTTTGGTTTTTTTGTTTTTAAAAGAGGAACTAAAACAGCCGTCCCAATCCACACGCTGTAGGAGACAAAGCATATTGATGGTTCGGTTACTAAACACACTGTGAATTTTCACAGTGGATCAGCAGAAAGTTATGAAGCACAGGTGTTCCTGTAATTGTGATACATTGGGAAAATTCATACTGTTAAATGAGCCTCAGCTTCACACTTCCACCTGTGTGATGTGGAAATGTACTGTGGGTACACAGGGCTATAATAGACGATATGTAGGAATGATTACTGGCTGGTTCAGGACCTGCTAGGGTTTATTTCTCTTAATTCGTCTGAGTGTATAATTTCTGCGTTTATATTTACTGCCATCATAAAGCGGGAAATGTGCGTTATACATGCTGGTAAAAATAATGATAACATGCAAAAAACCAAAGTTAATACACTGAATGGAAAAGAAATCCTTAAAGTCTGTATGCCAAAGGAAATCTAGAGAGTTTGTAGGAAATGGAAGGTATTTCAACAAGAGAATGAAAGCAGCTTTTTTTTTTTCTTCACATTTCAATTCTACTCAACAGTTTCTTGTTTGCATTTTTTTGGGAGGGGAGGTGGGAAGGGAAAGGATGATTCTAGAATGGGAAATGTGGGAAATGCTAAAAGGCAGAAATACGAGGCCTAGAAGCAGGTGGAAGAAAAGATCTGCTTGGATTACCTGAAACTGAACATGAGAAACAGAGACTATTGGCATATAGCTAGATTTATTTTCCTTTAACAGTTGTTTGTTAGAATGAGAATTGGAGAGGCAGAATTTCTTAATTTTGTTCCAGACCTGTCAGAGCTTCTCAAGCGAGTGTTTCAGGATTATAAATACCAAAAAAGAACCAAAGATCAAATGAAAAGGAAGATGATTAAATATCTCTTCCTGCACGCCTTGGAGGTGTCAGCTCTGGTGTTTGACAAGGAACACAAATTCTGACTACTCATGAGAGTGCCTTTCAAGCTGTCCTGGAGACAGCAGACTGCTCTTTGCTAAGGTTAGCTGATGTGACAGAATATCTCTAAAATAACTA
Source organism: Ciconia boyciana (assembly GCF_034638445.1). Classification (NCBI taxonomy): domain Eukaryota; kingdom Metazoa; phylum Chordata; class Aves; order Ciconiiformes; family Ciconiidae; genus Ciconia; species Ciconia boyciana. Next base: position 5,121,734 of record NC_132943.1, on the reverse strand, counting down.
GTTTTCAGAAATATTCCCCTTTTAAAAACCATAATCGTCACCTTGAAGTGACACCTTTAAGAAAGCGAAGACTTGAATGCAACATCTCAGATTTTGCCTACTCACAGCACCTTGCCCTGGGCAGTAGCTTGATGCCGCATAGCTGGAGTTTCAAAGTGGCCTTCAAAAGTAGCCCCAACTGATAAGAACTGTCAAAGGGACAACTTATTCATCATGGGGATGTCAAAGCAGATAAGTGTTGCAAGGACTACAGGCATAGCCTCTTCCCTAGTCACAGATAACAATACCTCTGTCCCAGGGAAATCAGTAGCACTGGAAAAAGGAGGGAAAAAGGCTGGAATCTGTTTTGGTGAGAAAGATTTTCTGAGCAGACATGACAAATGCAAACACTTCAATGTATGCTACGTGACAACCATTTAATATCTCATTGAACAGGGTTAAACGAATCCAAGCCTAATGTTTTATACACAAGATTTTTTCCATCAGATATTGCCATTTTCCTACAACCCTGTCTACTGAATTTCTCATTACTGTCTTCTCTTGGATCTTTCCCCACATCTAACCCCTTTCTGAGACTCTTCTTTAGTCTTTCTTCTCTCTGACTTTTTGTTGCTGCCCCTTCCTTCTACCCTCTGTCTCTTCGAAGTCCTTTCTGCAGGCTTCTCCCCTCTCTCCTCTGAAGTTTTTATGCTTTGTCCCTCTGACAGTTGTAGAAATTTTAACTTCCTCAGCTCAACTACCTTTGGATGGCTCAATATATCTACTATCTGCATGATCTCCTCTACTTCTTCAACCCCAGTAGCCCACCCAACAATATCTCACTTCCCAAATGCTCTTCTTGTCCCACCTTGTAAGGTCACTCTCCTTCTGCATGGGTTTGATGTACCCAAGCCTCATTGGTCTCTCCTAACCCTGCATAAATTCATAGCTGGCAGTGACTTATTCAGCAAACTTTGGGTCATTCCCTTGCTATCCCTACTGCTCCAACAGTCATCTTGGTCCTAAGTGGGATTAGCCACCACATCTATTCTTCCTGTCTGCTGCTAGTCCAAGGTAGTGTTTTGTTCTCTTGTTTTGGGTTTTTTAATACGGATATATAAAAAAACCCACCCAAACAACATCAAACCTAGACATCTCAGTCTTCATATTCACATAGTATGGCAGGACTGGTGGTATTACAAGACTCGTCATTTCTGGCTCACTTTCCTCATTTCAGGTCTTCTCTCTCGGTATTTCGCCCAGTCACAAACAAGGCAAACAGAGAAGCGATGTAGAAGCTCCTGCAGGCTACAACACAGCTGATATTGGTAGCAACAGAAGAAGGAAGGGGGAAAAAAAAAGAGAAGGAAAAAAAGCATTACCTCTCTTGGTGAGTGTTGTTCTCCTGTAATACAGGAGTGACTTTGCTTGTTCATGGCTTTGCTTACTCCTGGCCTCATCAAATATTGAGTCAACCTTAATCTTTAATTCTGCATAATAAGGAATCAAGTAGTCCCTAACTTTATGCCTTTATTGACTGGCAGATTATCCCCACAGGAAGTGGTCAGAGTGGCTGGAATCCGTGTTATTTACCAGCTTAAAGTCAAAAGCTCTTCAGATAGAGAAACGCTCAGATATTAAGATATTACCAGTATTTGAAGTATCCATATTTATTGATCTATTCAGTGTTTGAAACTATTTTACCCTTTAAACCTCTTCCCTCCTCTAAAAAATGAATTCATATATGACTTGAAAAAAATCATTAGTTGCTAGCTTTTAATAAATCTGGTTTGTGTGTTTTCATTTCAAGCCTAAAATTCATCCCTATTGGCAAGTGTTGCAAGTCTTTCTTTACTTTCTGCTGTCCCGTGGGATGCTGTGAGCTACCATTCCCACTGGCCTTCTGCTGCAGACCCCTTCTCTATCCCACAGCCACGGGTCCACCATGTCGCCACAGTTTCCTATCACTCACGTTCAATTCCTGGCCTCCCACTCTGGTTCAGTGTCTGGGATCACTTTTTCCTCTCCTGTTCCCCACAGTCCGCAGGATATTATTTGCTCCCAGTTCCACCACATTTTATGTTCAGACTTCCTTGTCAAACTTGGTTTCAAACTTATGTCCCACGTTCCTTTACCCAATTTCTGTCCTATTCCTTAGTAATTGGAACAGCTTTCTTTCCTGAAAGTACTATCAATTCCATCACATTGCAAATACTGGAAAAGGGGCAGATGAAGGACATCTCCACAAGGATCAGCCTCATATTTCTACACATGGGTGTTAAAGAAAAACTGTAGCTCTACCAACTTCACTCCTGCTAAAAAATAAAAAAAAGATATTATAACTACTGTGGATAAATGCAAAATCTAAAAAAAAATTGATAGTGGTGACCATGAGAAACTTTCAGTCACCAAATAAGGTGAATTTCACATTAAAACTGTGAGACTTGGCCAACTGTTACCAGGCTCAGGCAGTCCAGGGAGCTTATAGCCTTGGAACCGCTATGCTAGCCTCAGTTATACGGAGGCTATAATGGAAACCCTTTTTGTGCTGAGCACCAAACAGCGTAGCAGTGAAGGTCTCCACAATTCAAGGGCCTTTTTGTGCTACTTGCACTTTTGCCACCTCCCCCTTGTGCTCCATCTCCTGCTGGTCATCCAGATACCATGGTGACACACTGCTGCCACGACGAGGAGGGTGAGTGGTGTCCAGGTGCCACTGGGATAACGGCCTCTGACAACAGATGGTTATAATACTACATTACACCCTTGGCACCATGGCTTACTGACTAGACTGGTAAAATCCCACACAGCGTTTTGGAGCTTTCTTGGGTCTCCCATTCTCTAATCATGGTCTGCAGAAGCAAAGGGCTGCTCTCATGGCAGTCAGAAAATGACCTGGTGATGGGTTTAGCATAAAGGTAGTACACCTCTCCTCTCCCAAAGCCAAGCTGGTTTGGGCTTATCCAGCATAACAGTAACTGTATGCTTTGCAGAGCGTTTAGAATCATATTTGAAAATGTATGGAAAATTAAAGGAAAGCTACAATATAGTATTTTTTTATCCCCTCACCCCTTTTCTTTTTATTTTTAAAACAGAACTTCTTGTAAAAATATTGCAAGTCCAGAAAATCGTTTACATTAAGAAGTTGTTATAACACCAGGTAAAATACTTTATGGCAAATTATTCTCAAGTCTCAGTTTTCCTAATATTATCCTGCTATTTCACAGAGACATATATATCTCCTGTACATTGTACAGGCCTTCAGAATCTGACACTGTTCTCAGAAAAATAAATGGGATGGGAAATGAACATAAGCATTTTTAGTGCAATATGTACATTTGCCATTGCCTAACAATAAAGAAAAATAGGTAAAAAGCTGAAGTTGATAACAGTGTCCAGAAACTCTAATGCAAAATATCATCAAAAGAAGCTAATTCCAGTGATTTTGCTGGAGCTATTCTAGGATTCTACTGTAGGTTCGGAAAAATGGAATGAAGGAGTAAAATGAATATATTTCTATACGGGGTTTGAGAATAACAGTCACATTTTTTGCTTTCAATTGCTATTCAAGAATCTTAGCACAGTTCTTAATCGTAGCGTTTAAGTGCCTTTGTTACTCTATTGTGTGTTAAATAATGTCATTACAATTGTTATGCTTACACACCAAGTTTTGCCAAAATCCCCCACTCACTGCTTCTTCATTAAATAACAACAAACCGTGAGGGTTAGTTCTGCATCAGCACTTCAATTTCCTCATGAAAAATTGGCCTTCTTTTTTCTTGGCTTGTGAGCACCCCGACCAATATCACTCATGCCTTGTTATACAACAAAAGGAAATAACGGCGCCTGCAACAGCAATCTGGCTTCGCCTGCCCGTGCTGGATGCCATTTTGACTTGTGCAGCCCAGGCAGCGTGCATTGCTCCCCCGTCGCCTTTGCAGAGACAGGGCGAGGTCTCAATCTCCCAAATCAACTGGAAAGGGGACGTTATCCGAACACGCTGGCTAGGTGGGTGCGGAGAAGTGTACATGCTACAAAGAGGCGTGGAAACAATCATTGCATCCCTTTTGCATCCATTTTTTCTTGTGAAGATAATGATGACAGAGGGATAAGTGACAAGCACTGAATGCGGCTTATATGCAACTTGCTGCTTCCCAAAACAAAGCCCTAATCATGCAACGAGGTGAGTACATTTGGACCCGACACCTACACGTCTTGGGAACTTCAGCAGGAACCTGTGCATGCGTGCACCTCCACATCTTGCTTATCAGTTCTGGGGTACAGATCTGTTGGTATGCTAGTACGCAAACAGACAAGTCGCTGAAATCAGGTCTACAAGAATTCAACATGTTTGGAGTTCAGCAATTAAAGACATGATTTATTTAAAAGCGCAAAGTCACTTGACTCTAGAGTGTCCACCAAAAAGAAGTCCTAACCTCAACGTGAGATTTCCTACCATCAGGCAAGCAATAACTGGTCAAAACAGTCGCTCCACTGACTTCAGTGGCACCGTTCACACACCTACATAAGCATAAGCCTAAATACTTTACTAGCTCTGGACCAAACCCAAAGCCTATATCACGGCTTTACTGCGAGGCACCACCCTGACCCTGAGAGGTGTTAATGCCATGCGCACCTTTAAAGTTGGAACCCACGAGACCTGGAGCAATACCTAAGAAGTCCCAAAAGCCCTCAACTCCTTACTGATCTGGTGGAGTGAATGGCTCAATCTCGATCAACGTGGACCTACAACAAAGATATCAAAAGAACAAGATGTGACTGGCTTCAAAGGAGGCAGGATTGGACCAAAAGCCAATTTTTTTTTTTTTTTTGGCTGTTACCTAACGAAAATCAGAGGGAGATTTTTGACTGTATTCCCTAAGTGGAAGTTTGTGACAAACACCTTTCACACGTTCCTTTTTCTGGAAGAAGTGAGGGAAGGTGGCTCGGTGGCTCACATGCTAATCTTCTCCTACTGCTGGAACTATAGATCAGATGGCACTTTGGTAATTTTTAGCACAGCTCTTGTTTAGCTCAACACAGACACAGAAAATGAAGCACTCATTTGCTGACTAGAAAATCACAGTTGAGGTCGATTGATGAAGCAGTGCAAAGAAGCCTGTTCTGTCCCCAGCTTGTGGATAAACAATACCAACCATCACCCTTCACTAGTTATATATTCAACTCCTGAATATTTAAAAATCCAGCTAAGCTACTATATGGCTTACCAGCGATTTGTAGGGAAAGTGTCAGATTATTTTACATTTAGTAACACTTGAAGCAGCCAAGCTGCCCTATGTGTCTAACACAGAATAAAATCATTACAGGGGGAAAAAAAAAGACACCCAAGCAATACCAAAAAGCACGTTAAATGATAAACCACGGAAGTGGATTTTCCATTACTCTGTAAAACCTTAGGAGGCCATGAGTTAACTGAAGCAAGCAGAACAAACAAACAAAAAAAAAACCAAAAAAAAACACCGAAGCAAGGAAGGTACCATAGCTACTTTCTTGAAAACAAAACCAATCTTTTCATTCCTGCCATTTGTTAGAATTCTTCCTCCAGGCAAGCTGGACAGCTGCACTAGTAGGTTTTTTAGTCATGGGTTGTAAGCCCCACCTGGCTAGATTTGTTTAGCAGACAGCTGGCAGAATGAAATAAAAAGAACAGGGACATACAAACTGCTTCCAAAACAAAAAGCCGAAAGAATACTTTTTGGATGCTTTAGCGTTCGCTGAGTTTATTGGGTGTATGTTTGGGGGAGATTCTTCCCTTAATTTTTACTGTCCCCCATCTCTCCGCACCCCAAAAGTATTAAAAATGCTGAAGCGAGACTGCAGGCTGCATTAAGCAGATCAAAAAGGAAGGGAAAAGCCCCATCTCATCCTATTTATTTTGTACATGTGCATACATATATGAATGTATATCCACACACACACACACGCTCTCCCTCAATTATGGTTTACAATTCCCCAAGACTGACATTGGTTTTAAATTAACTTCTCTTCTTATTCTTTTTTTTTTTTTTGGCAACTTTCTTCCTCTATTTTCTAAAGCCAATAAGATAGATTTTCTTCATCTGGAATGTTCTTTCTAGCTTAAAGATAAGAAGGAGTTTAAAATTGTGGGAATGGCATCCCTCCTGCATCTGTTTCTCTCACAAACCTATCAAATATCTAATTTTTGGCATTACTGCTGGCTCCAACAGGGGATGACATAAACCAGCTTTGTGGTTACATGTTTCACTTTTAATCTCATGAAAATGAAAATCAGTGCTGAAATGTCCCTTTACATGTGACAATGTGGGACTCTTTTCCAAAAACCAAAGGAAAGGGGCGTTACCCTGGTTAAGCTTAATATACAGCATATGTATAAATTTGCTTTTAGTTTGGATTGAGCTTGATCCTAGCAAAGGCATTTCAGGATTTTTTTTGTATTGTTATTATTTTGTTTTACTGCAGAGATTTGAAACAATTTTGAAAGTATCACAGTCACTACACAAAGGAAGATGCACAATAAATGTAAGATAGTAATCAGCAGATGAGCAGGCTGTTATGTGACAACAAATCTTCTGCAAGTAATATCATTTTCCACACAGCTATATGGTCACATTCCCATAACATGTTTCTGTAGTTAGTGTGAAGGGAATCTGGTTTTTGCATGAGTTCTTTATTAAGAGCTAATGTAGTAATACTGGATGTACGACTACAATCCAAGATGGCTTGGATACTGTCTTGATTGGAGAAACTTTATGAAAACAAACTCCAAATGTTTAAAAATAAAAATCTGCCTTGACCCTATTTGAAAGGGAACATGCGAGAAAAAGAATATTTAAGCTTACGGTATGACCAGTACCTATGAAACCCAGATGATCTGGGGTTAAAAGAAGCCCAAGCTAGTCTGAAATGCAAGCCTACTGTTATATTCCGTGGAAACGTAACAAATATTAGCTACAGGAAGGCCCTGAAACCAATCTAAGCAATTACATAGCACAACACTCGCCCTCCCGAGCAGAAGCTGTTCTTGGCTGCCCTCCATCTCTGCCTATACATCTCCACTGAGCGTAGACTCCAAGGAGCCTGGCATGATACGTGCATTTGAGAGTCCTTGCTTTACCGAAAACATCGATATCATATGCTTCAAACAGGAGGAGGGTGCCGGTAGGGCTTAATCCCCTGGGCTCAGGGAAACCCAACACCCTCCCCAGGGACAGAAAACGGGGCCCATCCACACTTCCATCATGCACAAAATCCATCTCTCAGTCAGCAGGCAAGCAGGAAAATGGCATTTGGAGGGGGTAATATTGGTCACTTGAGGTGCCTTCATAGCCATCCTGGCCAATCTAGTCTTTGCAACAGCTTCCTGCTCCACCTAATGGGTATTTGTGTTAAATAAATGCCCATCTATTTGCTTAGAAAATACACAGCCATGCATCTGTTGATTTGTTAAAGGCAAAACCTATCAATTCCTCTGTGTTGGTCCACACACCCCTTCCAGGCTCCGGCTGAAAGAAGAGGTCACACTAATTTTGTGTACCTCACATTTCTTGAGTTAACTCTCTATAAGAGCTCACCCGGCCCTAGACGAACCTGCAACTCAGCCAACTTCTTTAGTAAAGAAAATTGATTCTTGTTTACTCCTTTCAATAAAGAGAATCGTGATGAATTTTAATAGGTTTACCCCCCACTGCTAGAAAATCTCCCTCCTTTGGCTGCATGAGCTTTGAAATACGTAAATCAGAAATAAGCCTGGATTTAAAGAAAAAGATGATGAAGAAGAAATTCCACAAGTTTAAAGCTCATCCTTAATACTTGGCCAAACATCCATGTGTCTTCCTGTGTACCTCACCTCAACAAACACTTTCTATATTATGAGAGACCCTGCCTGTAAACTGATCTCTGCTTTTTAGCTGGACGACTAATGATGGCAAAACAACTGAAAGTGTTTCATATTTATGTTGGAAGATTAACATAACTCATTTCAACTCTGTTGAACGGACACATTTTACTCAGGAGAGAAGTATTAAAAAAACCAAACAACAAAACCCACAAATGTTGAGGGAAAAGAGACATCAACTCTTAAAAATATTTCCTAGTATTACCATTCGTATGGCATAAACAAACAGGCAGAGTGCATACATATTGGCCCCAGTCCTGTAATTTGGATGACAAGGGAGATCCTTTTGCCTAGGCAGTGCAAAACTAATTTCACCGCACTGGCACATAATGCAATGTGATTGCTCCCTCAGTTTTATATTACAAGGTCACTGGAGCAAAAATTTTTGTGGTTTGTACAGTACCAAGCACTCCAAGAAAACTTATTATATAATGATGTTATATTTAGTATAAACAAACCCATACCTACTATATAATATGGGGAAAAATACTTTATCTGTCTGACGTAGCAACTCTGCAAAAATGTAAAGGACAGTTTGCAGAAAAACAGCTTTTGATAAAGAAATTTTGCTCATTTCTTATAGTACAAAATTTAGTTTACTTTCCTGAGAACTCACAAACATTTGGAAACTTTAAACTGAAGTATTTCCATACACAGATTTTTTTTTTTCCATGCATCAAAGAACTGAATCCAGAATTCAACTTTTAACAATTCTGACAAACAGAACGTTACAATCTGGCTAAAAAATCACAACGCTATTAACGCTAAGCTGTTGATCACTTCAATAAGCAAAAGACATTGCTTTTCCTTGGCTCTTCCAATGGAGAGCATCACCCAGACCTCTGCTGAGGTGTTCAGTTCAGTCTTGCCCAACATAGAACTGGTTTGAAATTTTAAAAATAAAACATTTGAAATATCAAAGGTGATTCTACTTCAGGTCAGAACAGATCCACTCAATATTATACAAAATAAGATTTATTTTTTTTAAATAAACATACTTTCAAAACAATTATAGAAATTCTGTCAACATGTTTATTTACCAAAACACAAGCTTATAAAAATGATGGGTGTTCCCATAACCACCTCAATAATAAAATGTTTTCCTTTTTAAAAAGCTATGCAACAACAACAAACCCTTTTTTTCAATTCTATTATTTTCCCACTCCAAGCAGAGAGTTTTATCTGGCAATAACAACTGGGCTCACTTCCTTCAGCACCTGTATTTTCTGAGAAGCCAGTAAAACAAGTACCAATTCAGCTTCGTGTGAGAGTTTTAATGTAATCTCAACTGATGTGACTTTGGAACCAAAGTATTTTGATTTTTATTTTACTTTTATCTCATATGCTTAATACCAGCACAGTTACATCCCCCAGTGCTTTATGGGGCGTACACAGCACCAGGCAGCTAGTAACATTAGGCACTATGATTGCATATGCATGCATTGCACCAGACTTTAGGACTGTAGCTGAAATAACTCATTCATAATTACAGGAGTACTTGGAAACTTCGTCTTGCTTCTCTTTTTCAGCTTCGTTTTACCCCAAATGATCCCGGAAAAATACATTTTTAAATACCTTTCCATACTGTTGTTTAGATACTTCATTTGTTCAGCAAAAGTAATATAAAACAGTGTCCTTCGTCCTCATTAGGATGAGTGACAACATTTATGCAAAACTGACGCACACGTGGCATGAGATGTAAATGATCCCAAATGAATACTATCAAAAGATAACAAATTACGGCCATCTTGATTTGGAAACGCAACGGCTGCCCTGTAATCATTGCAGCTAAACTGCTCGAGTTCAAGGTAGGCACATATTTGTTGAACTGTCCCCTCCATCAGCTCCATCCCACAATTTTACCCAAACTATGCTTCGCAAGATACAGTCCTACTTTGGTGGATATCATAACCTATACCAGGAGACCCAGATCAGTTACTGGAATTTACTCTCCCAAGAAAGAGCGTGCAAGAGGATGCTGGACTATGTGCACAGGCACACGTGTGTCACCAAACCACATCGCATAACTGGCTATTTAGAGAAAACACTTCCCTGAGCAAAACACAAAGCAGCTCTTCTCAGCAGACCTGGCCGCAAGCACGGCGCTGGCGCCGGTGTCCGTTTGAAGGCAGCACCCATATCAATGTTGTAATGAGAGTCAAATCCCATGTAATTTACACATTAAAAGGAGAGAGCAATGCATGAAAAAATCAGTTTGGCTAATGAAAAAATCAGTTTGTCTAATGAAATTAAAGTCCCTAATCAAATATTGGCAGGAAAGATATTTAGAAACTCTCCTAATGTCATCCAGCTAATTCTCCCCTATTCCAACAAGATGGGAAAGCAGGTGACTTTTATTCCCTGCTGAACCTCCTGCCCTCAGATCACCAGAAAGACCCTGTACTGAAGAGTATAATTAAGGCAGATTAGGGCAGATTTAGCTGTCAGCTATACCGGTACGGCACAGGTAATTCCTTTCACTTCAGAGGGTGCATGACAGCCCAGGAGCCACAGCCCAACGCTCCAGGTAGGTAAGGTACCTTCTGGAGAGGCTTTCCCAGCAGGGAGTCTTCTTTGAAAATATTTTTGTCCTCACCTGGTAAGCATACCTATAGCAAAACAAATATTGAAGCACACACCGCCAAAGTACAGGGGCTCCCGTGCTCCTGGCTTGCTGCCTCTACTAGGTTAAACTTGCACTTTTAGCTTCCAACTTCTTTCCTCCAGAAGATTTTTAAGGAACTAGTCAATTAAAGTATTAGTTCATAGGAAGAAAATAAAAACAAAACAAAACAACAACAACAAGCAGCTAGAATTAGTGTGTCCTATAAAGCATTGATTTTCCTATTACCAACCAACCTCTACTATCACCCCCCTTAGGTCTTGCCCATCTGCCTCTCCTGGTTTTGTCCTTCTTCCCCTTCCTACTGTCTGCCATTCTCCTCGATAGCATCACCCTGGTGTCTCTTCATCCCCATCCCCAGCCGTCAGCCACCCCTTTGTACTGCACCCTAACTCTGGAGTCACCACTGACCCACACCATGCGCTCGTCCCACTACCTCTCGCACCATCGTCCTACACTTCATTCCTCTACGCGGGTCTTCTATCTTGTGTTTCACCTCTCTCCTTTTCATATTGCCTAGGTTTGGAGAGGGAAGCACTGTGACGCCAGGCAGGACAGGCTTCCTCTTCTCAGCTCTGGTGAAAGCCTCATCCAAACCCCCAGCAACGTGACTAAAGAAAACAACCATACAAGTGAAAAAGTTGAGTGCTTTACCAGTGTCTCCATCTGTGTACAACCCATTCCCTAAAGGAGAAATTTCTTCCGATATAACACACACACCTCTCTTTATACATTACCCACTATTACTTTTATTTTCCTCATGACATTCAAAACACCTCTAACACAACAAAGTCCCAAGGCTGGTATAAGGGGTTTTTTTTTATTAACAGGATCTGATATAAGGCTTTCTTGGATAACTGACTGCTGATCCCCAAAGGATGAAAACCTAAGCATATGAGAAACTAGTCCAATGGGAATATGGGGCAATACTGTCCACCAATATTAGGAAATCCATGAAGTTCACTGTATCACATACGGAATATTCCAACAAGAAGAAATGGGAGAGGAAGAAGTCAAACAAAAGACTAAATATAGGATTACCATTGACCATCATAGCTAGCACTATCTTGCTGGGCAATGCTTTACTAGTAGGCTGCAGTTTTTGTGATGGCTTTTTATTGTTTTTTTGTGGTAACACTTTATTTCAACTATCTTATCATTATGAATTCATTTAGTATTGATTGCAGTGGCTCTGATCATAAAGAATTAATTTGGCATGCCATGAATGTCATATGCATTCATATAAAAAAATTTGCTTTAATTCAAGATTAATTAATATGGGAAAATGTTATTGCTTTTGTAATAACACCATCTTAATAAATCTCATTTTTTCCAGCAGTTCAGAAGCCCACTCTTAGTACTTTTACCAGAGTTTCTTCATTTTTACACAAGTTGTTTAAAAGGTAACTAGAAGCCTTTTTTATTTCTTCAAGCTTTTGGGATTAGGATCTCCCAGAGTGCCTAATGGTCCCAAATCTCATGCATTTATTGCACTAACTAGACTAAGCAGGTTTTCATACTTATTTGATGACACTGAAACAAGCAAAGGTAATGTAAAGCTTTCATTTCTTCCTAGTCCAACAGAAAGACTTGCGTCTTGAGTGAGAGCTGGCAAACACAGAAGGGATTACCTGTGACTTCAAACCCTCTGTAGATATGTCAAAACACACTCTGAGCAAATTAAGCCTTGACTAAAAGCAGGTATGTGCTTTGGATGCTATGTCTCATTGCATCTGTTACAGGCAACGTGTCAGCCACGTCTCCATCCAGCTGCTTCTGACTGTGATGCAACATGACACAGTTTGATAACAAAAGGATGTAATACACCATAATGACTCCAGGCAGGCAACTGCAATGCGATGGGATGTGCTGTCATGTAGTAGCAGGTGACATACCTCTTCAATCAGTCATGGACTAATCACTAAAGCCTCCAGTTTAGGTTCACTTTGGAAAAAATCCTAGTCTTGATGATTATTTTCATCCGAACATTTCAATATTGCTTCCTGCTGCACTCACCCTGGCTTCCCTTCACTGTTGCTGAATTTCCAGGTAGCAGCTGAAGCTATACCAAAAAAGACAAAAAAAAACCAAACCAAAAACAACAAAAAAATCCCCAAACCAATAAATCCCTGGTATCTGGGCTATGCACAAACTGATCCTCTTTGCTAGTGAATATGTACACATTCACCCTTAAAAATTAACAAAGAGAATGCTGCAAAGGTAAGAGGCTATTCTTTATTTGTGCTATGGGAAGCAATAATGGAGATTTACAGTTCTTCAATACAGCAAAGGATTTCCCAGAATGCTGACTAACTGAACCACTCTGTACTTTATTGATGTACCAACACACTGAAAACACAGGTTTATTAATAAATAGCTTGCCTGAAGTGTAAGATGTAGAGGGAGCCTGGAGAAGGACACAGTCTCTATGAAAAACAGGGAACTGTGGAAAAAAGAAAAAACGCACTTACTGTATGGGACCGAAGAAATATGATCAGGAGATTAACTTTGGGGATGGGGAGAGAAATTCAAGTGCCTGGGGAAAACACTGAAGAGTGCAGGGAGATCTATGGGAGGTCTGCGCCTGCAAAATGTTTCCCCTCCTGTTTCTGATTTGCGTGGCTTTAACCATCCTACCATTTAATTAATTTCTTTTGTAAAGAATGTCACAGATGTAAAAATCTACTTCTAACAGAAAAAAAACCCACCAAAAAACCCAACAAAACCCTGGCACATACATGTAAAAAGTCAAACCCAGGTTGTGTTGCAAGCAGCGTTGACGGAAAGCAAGCTCAGGGCCACCGGTAGGGGCTGAGCTCTGGTGTTCCCATGTCCCTGGAGCATCCTCTGGGCATCACACCTCAGCCCCAGGCATGTGCTGGAGCAGCCTGTCCTGTACAGAAACCAGCAGACTTGGGGATGAAGCCACCCTCCCGTGCAGCCCGCTACCATTTTACCAATGGACTTTCATTTGCTTGCATCTCAGCTGCCGGTACTCGGCTCCCATCTCTCAGTGGGACTGTGCAAAGCGAGAGGAATAGCAGGGGAAAACATTCCTCGCATCTTCCCTTTCAACTTCAGGCAGCGTGGGGAAGCGTATCAACATGTAGCAGATATGCTGAGACCAAAGTGATCTCTTCTTCATGATTACAGTTGGTTATACCTGGGGATGTGCAATTTAATTCAGGCACAAATGTGCAAAAGAGAGTGGTACTAAAGTGAAATAAGCGGTACTAAAGGCTTTGTTCCGTGCACAGTAATATAGTGTTTTATTTCACTAGACCTGGCTCACACAAAGAAAAGAGGCACAGTTTGATACATGCCTTCTCCAATGAGTACTGCTAAGTAAGTATATTTGTTCTCAGTGTTGTTGTCATAAATATCATGAAAATTCTTATTTGAAGTTGGGAACTAATGACTCTTTCTCCTTAATGTGCTACAGTGACTCTGCACCCTATTGTTTTCTACCATTTGAGAATGCCCAAGGATGTCATTATAACTTCAAGTATCAATATTAAACCTTTGCAAACAGTCGACTAAATGAGCAGTTATCTTTCTTTCTGAAAATAGTCTACTTTTTTTTTTTAAACTTCATTTATCAGTAACTAGGTGTAGTCAATTGCTCTCCAGTATTGATCACAATATCTATAGCAATCACAGAGTACCTTTGCTCAAGGTCATTGTAAGGTCGAGTTATGATCAATATGAATTGACCGTCTGCAAATAAATTTAAGTAGCTGACATAACTGAAAGGAGTACCTATTTAAAATTAAGGTGGACCATGTGTCCCTGTGTTAGAAGGGCTCATGGACTATATAAGCACAGAGGAGGTAGAAGTTGTCTGAACGTGCACCACCAATTTGGCACTTTTTCCTGCAATTAGAGGTGGATAACTATGGACCTAATCGTGAAAATGTTTACTCCTGGGAGTAAAAAAAAACCACTGTCTTCAGTCTTAGCCTGTAATGAACTGGCTCACTTGGGATCAGACCCACTGCCTTGAAAGTACATAAGTTAATATTAAAACAATATATGCAGGGTATCTGTTGCTATACTCCACTTCCCATAGGCTTTTTGTATTCCATGGTCTGTAGAGAGTTCAAAGCAGGCCAAACTTTTCCAACATCGATACCTACACCTTGTTCTTCAATCCCTATTTGGACATCCATGTCTACAGGCAGCCATATTAAAATACTTTACATGGAAGCCAACTATGTAAAATGTATTTATTTATTTATTATCAGTAGATTTCTATAGTCCGTGCTGGAGTTTCAGAGAAGATCTACGTGAGGATTTTAGAGTCTCTGGAGGGAAAAAAGAAAAACAAAACAAACAAAAAAAACCACCCACAAAACTGAGCAGAATAGGTGTACTAATCCACTATGGGCTCAGACAACTTTAGCCAAGGGAGACATGTCCCAGGTGAGACAGGCTCTGGGAGAAGACCTGTGATCAGGTCGCTGGCCACTGGATGTCACTGCTGCCTACCCAAAGGTAGCCTACAAAGCACTTATGTGACTGTAAAAATTGTGGCTGTAGGAAGCAGTTTTGCTGGAAACATTCCACATAGTCAGGCAATTTCTAATTTCAGAAAAATAGGCTCATAAAGCTCAAGAAGGCAATACCCAGCTTCAAGAGTAATTAGTTTCATTTGTTTGCTTCAGCTTTAGTTGAATGAGAAACACTAATAAAGAGTAAGTTTGGGGGTCGCAAGTAGTTCCAGAAAGTTGCAGCCGTTGTGCTTTTACAAAGGATATCTTCAACAGAGGTACTGCTTTCCAATCTCATTCAAGAGAACTAAACCAAACCCTCACCTTGGAAAATTCTATTTCTATCAGCCTGTACCTGCAGGAAGATTATATTAGTTTAGCTTGCCTAAAGGAGGTACCACCACTGCTCCTGACCATTGCACTACTCACCATGAGCCCCACTGAATCAAAAATAATCTGACCAAGACTGAGGAAAGATCTGGCCCACATCTGAAAAAAAAGATCTGAAATTATTTTCTATATTTAGACACTATAGAGTCTATATTATTATTGTTGTTATTAATTGAAGCCATTCATCTCGGTTCGTCACATTAGTGCAGCAGCTCTACGGGTGGGATTTATGTGACCAAATGCAGATGTCTATCTTGCAGACATCTGAGCTAGACTCTTCTCACATTCAGGCTAGAAAAAGAGATGCCATTAATGTGGGATTAACCTCATCCTAAAGCAGATATAAAAACAGGCCAGATGAAATGCATTTTAAAGGATCTCCCTGTTGGTTTAAAGGAAGCCCAGATTGACTGGCTCTGATCTAGACATCTAAAGCCAGGTGAACTCATTCTCACTCCCTCTGACCAAGCTAAAAGAAAGCTGTTAAGGAAAAGAAAAATTGGATGTTCCAGGTGTTCAGAGCCGGAGAATCAGTACAGCTCAGTGTTAATTCATACCTCCAGAAGGATGCCTTAAGTCTTCCCATGAAATACTCTAGAAGAGGGAGCTCAGACCACAGGGATATCAACAGCATGAGGCTCCCCAAGATAGCTGAGCCCTCATAGACTGCTTCTGCTAGAGGTCTTACTCTGTTAGCTCCTAGTCACAGCTGCGTGTTTCTAACCCTCCTTGCTGGGTTGCTTTTCTCATAGCTGTGCCTGCTGAACCAGACCACCAAGGGGTTGGACAAGTTTGAGATCTCATGCAGGAGAGAGTGTGGGAATGCACAGCCAAAGCAGGCAGGGCAGCAGGACCAACTTCTCCTGGCAGTAGTGAGCCATCAGATAAGATCAGCCATCTCATAAGACTTTGATGATGCAGAGTAGCCATCATGCTGTTGGGGAGAGACCGCCCAAGCTAGGCAGTACCTCTCTTCAGGATTCCCGATGTGCCAATGCCAGCCCTACTTTGTCATTCAAACCCCACTCCAAGACTTCAGACGTATCATAAAGTTGAGTCCCAGCTGCACTTCAAGCTTCACTAACACCTCAAGCTGTATTTTCTGGTTGGTGAAAGTGATGTTGTGCTAGAAGTCACACGAGAACCTAAATTCCACCCTATCCAAGAAGAAACTGGTTCCCTTCGCACAGGGCAATTCTGTGTGCACATCACGTATACAATGCCTGTGCAGCCTCTCCTTCCTTTATCCACTTCCCCATTTGACCCCATATATACGGGAGCTTTTTCAGCCTGTCTTGACACATACGTTAAGTGATACTCAGCTAGTACCCAGAAACAACTGCTCTGTTTTGGCAACCAACAAGACGGTATCAGCCACTTTTTAAAGCATCAAAGCAAGCCACATGCTCCAGCTCAGATGCTGTAACCACTGGATTTACATGACAATGTCCATACCTTTGGCCTCACCACTTTACAGCAAGCAACAAAAGCTTTTGAAATAAGCTATACAAAGGAAGTATTGGTGTAACACTGCTGTCTAGTCACGCTGGAAAATGTTACCAACTAGGCCTTCTGGGACAAGTCTTTCATCTTTAACTGAGATATTAGAGGGCTTTCCTAATAAAAAGATACATCATCCATTAACTTATATATATAGCCCAAATGACATCCTCACAAGTGTAGCAGTCTTGGGGCCCAAAACATTCAAGAAGCAATTACAAAATCAATAACACATGCTGCGGTGATTACATTTGATTAGAGACAGCGTGGAAAAAAAAAAAAAAGAAAAAAAGAGCAATATTCACCCACACCCCCATCCCTAAAACAATAATTCTTCATCGTAATGGTTCTGGTATGTAAGAAGTTTTCTACCTTATACATGAAGGAAAGCAGTCTGCTATATTAGTAGTGATGAACACAAATCAAGACCTTGAGCACTAAATTCAGGGAAAGAGTGGAGCTGTAGCCATATGAAAGGAGGCCTTCTTCATTGTTGGGCCAAAAGCCCACATCCCTTGAGAATTTGGATGCAGAACCACATGTTATGGTTTGGGCCCATCCCTCATCACCAACTTATCTTTTTATATTACATGCATCCACCAAAAACCCCTTAGATTTGAAGTCATCTATTGATGATTGACCACTTTGGTGAATATTCTTACTGGAAGTTGACAAATGGCCTAATATAATGAATATAACTCAACAGATTATGGCTTACTCCAAGGAAAAAATATAATGAAGTTACCAGTATGTCTGGGATTTGATAGGGCCTAGGCAGGCCAAGCTAGTCTAGGGTGTTCTACTTTAGTGTTAAATACATACATATTAATACTTTGCAATGAAAACTTACAGCCTAGAAAGCCAATATAGTAAAGCAAGGGAATGGGGGGGGGGGGGGGAAGAGAGAAATGGAAGGCATCCGAGAGGAAATCTGCTGGCAAGACCATTTGTGCCAGAATCTGCTCCAAACCAGCACAGCCCCACGTGCGATTCCCTCCTCAGCATGGTTTCCAGCACTCCTGATGTCTTGCAGTACGACGCGCCCTTTCACTTGCTCTTTTGGGGGCCTGTGTGCTCACTTCCACATACAGCTGGACTTTTAGGTCCTGAAGAATAAGCCAAGTTCCCATCTCCCGTCATTTCTCATGGACGTACAATATGTATAGTTGACATCATGCTCAAAACACACTACTCCATCAGACGGCAACCCAGCCTCGCGATGAGTTAGGGCTTTCTGAACTAGAAAAACAAATAAAACCCACTCAAAATTAATATATTACAGCTCAAGGTAACAGAGGCACCACATGAGGCTGAGAAAAGGGCCAAGTGCTATGCTGTATGGAAAGGGCTGGTTGGCTCCAGAAGGTCCTGACCCTAAGGTCTGAGCCAGGAGGCTCCTGGTATGACCCCCAGGCTGTGCTAAGACAGCGTGTCCACAGTACGCAGGACAAAAGCTGAATACAAGGTTTTACTTTCCCAGTCTAAAGTCTTAGTAGGTAAATTGTGCTGTCTCTCTAAAATGTATCTTTTAAACATAAAAATTAAGCAGCTTGTTATGCAGTCACTATTCAAGCAAAACCCTCATGCTCAAATATTTAAAAGAGTCCTTTTGTTTATTTTTACCGTCTCCAGTGGGCTATTTGCTTGAGTCAAGACTGCCAGATTTGGTCCCATGGAACTTGATCTAAATAAACTGCAGGAAGTGAACGGGAAAAAAATCTTGTATTGTTCCCTTATTGCTTGAATTGCCTGAACTGCATTCAGGTAGTCTGACCTCTGTAAACATCTGTTAACATGCACAGAGCTTGCGTTCCTACAGTTTGCAAAACGCAAACGTGATATTAAAGGCATAAATATTTCCTTCTTTCTGAAAGTAAGTTTCCACCTTAAATAAATTAAATTGTGTTGCAGCAGCAGCTAAGGTGGTCAATGCAATTAAATTCAAAACCTGAATGTATTGAACTTTCTGCAATTATACATGGGTCATCTCTGGACAATATGTTGGCCATCTGGTAGCATCTGTGCTGTTCCCACTAATAGAGTTCCTGCTGTGGCTCCAGGCCATGACAGGCAGCACTAAGCAGGTCACATGTTGTGTCTTTCAGCCATATTTAGGTCACAGTTTTGGGGGATGCAGGAATAATCTCATTGCACAAAGGCAAGGAAAATGAATAACCCCTCTCAGGTATTTTGTGCATACAAAAAGTTAAAGGAATACTTTTCAGGATTGTGTCTGCTCCTTAGCCCTAGGATTAAGAGCAAATAAGTCAAGACAACTATTGCATTTAAAACTGCACAGCTAACCCAGATCTCTCTCTTCTCGTCTCTTTAATAAGGCTCTCACAAACACAGGAACCGTTCACTGGCCTGCAAGAATAAGGTACTGAAAATAGCACTCCCATCACTATTTTGTTTTGAGAAATACATCGTGACTCCTTTTTTTGTTCTGTTTTGGTCATAAAGAGATGTTCCTGAATAGTCCTGATTAGCGCCTGCTGCATGAGTGCGGCCCCCAAATTCTGGATGGGCCTATGGGGGAGATAGTGGGAAAGGGAGAAATATAAATAGTTTTGCAGCAAATCTGCTAAAACTGAATGGCTTTCATGCCATGTTTTTCTCTACAAGCCGTTTTAGCAGGCAGACTAATGAAGAATTAGTCTGGTTGTCTGAAACAGCATCACTTTTCAAATGAGGAAAAAGGCTACCAACAATTCCTATATTATACCTGTACACTTTAATGGCTTTAAGAGATGTGAGCACAAAGTCATATGCACCAAAGATAGCATTTTAAAATAATGTACTACTGATGTATTTGCTGCAAATTTAATTTAATATGGATTTAAAAAACAGTGTGCTCTGTCTCTTGACCAACATAAGCAATTTCAGTTTGACATCAATTAGTGAGTAGCTTTTACTCTTATAGACATATTTATAATGGAAAGGAGTGCATTTAGGCTTTAAGGTCCTGCCAACTAATCAATTTGATGAACTAATTGATAATAAATGTTAATTGACAACTAACAGCAGTCAATTAATTGCATTTCAAATGCAGCTCCAGGAAGCTGAGTTGAACATTATTCTACCTCAAGCTACTCAAATAATAGCTCAGCAATGACTTTGCAACAGGCTTCAAAGGTCAAAATGGGCTACTTTCCTATTTGTCATAAGACCTGGGAACATGTGTTCATAAAAAGCAGTGACCTGTGCACATGCCTGGTTTGCACTGTAATTCCGATATGATGGCTGCTCACAACGCTTATCAACACCCCATTCATAAAGCTGCGCCGTGCCGCAGCTGTATCAGCACTTTCTCTATAAAATCCTGGGTTCAGACCTAAATTTCTCTTGGGGTGACACATGGGACTCAGGTCCTGCACTCAGAAGGGGCATTTCTTTGATTAAAGCTGATACTAATCAAGTTTTGGGTTTGTGTAGGATGAAGAGGAAGAGTTCCTTTTTCCTGACTGGGTCTCATTTCCTTGAAATACTCTGTGCAGCTCCCAGTTCTTTTTAATTAATCTCTTTGAAGGAAAGATTTCGGCCTTTTAGCAGCAATGAAGGACAAGGCATTAATTAGATAACACTGTGCACAGGTAGGATGATTTCTGGTATTTTCAACCTAAACGCATTTTGAGAAACGGCTAACTGACATGGGAAAGTAACCGGTTAGTGGTTTTCTTTAATATTTTACCTAGACCTTGAAGGCTCTGAGATGGACAAGCCAAGTATACACATGCACTGAAAAAACAGTGTGGGATTTGACACAGCACACATATTCGAATTATTTAATATTTGCCTGTGTTTGCTTTCCAGCATTGACTTACTTGCACCTTGCCTCTCCCCATCTGCACAGCTGTGCAACAGTTCTCAGCCTCTTCGATTTCCTTCCCCATGTCCCCTGCAAACCATCATCTGCTCCCTCACCTTGAACTGCCACAGCTCAGGCAGTGTTTCAGAAACCCATCTCTCTTCACGTATACTTTAACCACTTTATTATAAGTTCTCCCTGTTCAAAAGCAGGCTACTGGAAAGAGACAGCACCCATCAGACTCACAAAGCCCCTAACCTCTGCCTATATCCCTGGATTTCGCCAATCAACTTTTTAACCCGAACTATGGTACTTCCCTAGTTGTGGGATAAGTAGTTACAACTAAATTGCCTAGAGCCCTTTCAAAACTGAGTCAGAGCAAAAAATCAGCAGGATTCGTGCATTTTTCTAGGATAGACCCCTGAATGTTACAATGTTCCTTATCTCTTCCAAATTATAGTCTGCTGGATCTGCTCAGGATCAGCTGCATCTCCTCTCTAATCCAGCAGCTAGATGAGACCAAGAGGGGTGCACTCTGGGAAACCGGGGGCTTTGGTGGCAGGAGGGCTCTTACGACTCCCAGCTCCACTTGATGAGTTGCAGGTATTACTCAACTGATTAGTATCTGAGAGAAATAAATATCTAGGTGAAGAGCAGCTGGCCTTAGCTCAAAGTTAGATAAGAAAGAAATGGCAAGAACGGAAAAACTGGCAGGAGCAATAATTTCGCTTTTACTGAATACTGCTCATTTAAGAGAGCACAGGATGGTACGTGTGCTTGGATCCAAGCTGTTTTGTGAACTGCTCCTAGAGCTAGCAAAATTAGCCAGATATAGTGGAGTTTTCAGTCCTCAGGGCAGACTGAACCTCTTATTTCTGCACTCAGAGGATGAGTCAAAATTTCTCCCCTTCCATCGAAGGGGTACCACAACAACAATACCTCCGAGGGCTACAAGGAAGCTCCATGGCAGCCCTCCTCCACCAGCAAGACATCACAAGCACATTACAGATAGCCTCCCTATGCTCTGCACACCCACACCAGGTCCAGCCCTGCGCTAGGGTCCCAGATCCAACCCCATGGGCACCACCTCTTCTCTATACAGTCCCTGGCAGCAGCGGCATCCAGGCAGAAGGGTGAGGTCAACTGCACAGAGCCTGTTCCCGAGAGGCGAGGCCATCTTTGTGGAAAACCTCTAGCCAGAGAGATCTGTCTCTGCAACAAGTTTTGCTGATTTTTAGAAAGATTTCTTTGTTCAGATTTATCTTGCCTAAAGACAGAAGAAAAAAAACTTTACTACTTTTTTTTTAAAGTGTGATCTTCCAGCTAGAAAAAAATAAGATATCCATATCTGCATAGCAAGAGGCAGTGGAAGAAGGTTTAATCCCTTCTGTGGGGCTCTAACTTTTCCTAACGAATTGCACAATCCTTCACACTACAGCAGTGAGAACAGCAGAAACAGAGCCCTATACTAGTGCTACCTTCCTTCCAAACTGTGACCTGCCAGTAATTTTCCTTCCCTGAAATTTCCATCCTGTCATGACAGATAAAGTGGCAGGGTCTACCATTCCTAATCGCTGGCCCCAGCTCCTGCTGAATTCCAATATCATGCACAGTTTAGTTATGGACTTTAGGCTGCCATTCATAGCCAAACCATGGAAGAGATTTAATTCAATAGTGGCTGGGGTCACAGGAAGAGGGTGCCAAGAGTAGCAGACCCCGTGGTAAGATATCCTGAGAAAGACAGTTACTGGAGGCAGAGAATATACTGGATGGTTTTGTGGGAGCTTACAGGAACTGTAAGAGGACCAGAATCAAAACCCTCCAGGAAAGTTAATGCATTAGAGAGAGGAAAAGGGTGAAGGCCGGAGGGTGGGCTGGCAGCCTGATGGAGAAGTGCTCTGGTTTCAGATGGCTGTTCTTGTATTTCAAGCTCCCCACCTGAAAACAAAAATTGGTCAGAACTGGCTTGTGCTGGAGAAAAAGCGGTAAACCGCATAAGATGACAGTGAATCCTATTGCCGCCACGTTTATTAGGCAACAGGTCTTACTATAACACAAAGAAGCTTAATAAAAGGCTGCATAATATTTCTATGATATGTTGGTGCTGGGAAATCCCAAACAAACCGAGTCAGGTTCAAAGTCCCCTTTATGATACAGGCAACTCTTTAGAAGAGCAGAAAACCACGTTCATAGAAAATTCAGAATGAAAACATAATCCAATAAGTGGCTTTCAATACCTTTTCCACGATGATTTGCCCAACTCTATAAGGATAGCAAGGAGGGCTGAGGAGGGACTGGCTTCGGGGCTGAAGGGTGTTTCTGCACAAAAGCAGATCTTTGTGGGTGGCTCAGGAACAAAACTCCCATTGCTTGCAGGTAGTTGTACTATGCTCATTGCTTTGCACAGAAAGGTTTTCAGTGGAGCTTTTAAGTATTTACTGTAATGTTGGAAGTCATTTATTTTATACCATGACACAGACCCTGCATTAAAACTATCACTGCCAGGAGTCCCTGCGAATGTAACTATTTTTATGGACCAAATGTTGTGGGTCAATGTTTTAACACAGGCTTGTTGTACAGTATATTGCTCAGTAAAGTGTCCCTCCACTGCAGGCGTTTAATAGTCTGTCTGTTCCTTAGCCCATTACCACAATTCTGTGCTCTTTCTCTGTTTTATTAAAGCCCAGAGAGTCAAAGGGATGCCTGTGGGCAGCACGGGGCTCAGAGTTTTCTAAAGCGACCTGCAAATCCTGCAGGTTTAAGGTAAAAAGGGTCCCAGCCCACGACCTCCACCACACCGAGCACGCAAGCGGCTGCGATCGCCAATGACCCCCTCTCTGGGCAAAACAGCGAAAACATCAATGATTGATTTTTTTTTTTTTTTAATGTAATGCTGGGGCCACCGTCCTAAATTTTCCTGGCAAGCTGTCAAAAAAAAAATTCTTCCTCTGTGCCAGGCAAAACTTCCCACCCCGGCGTTGGGGCGATGTGACGGGTCCCTTCGCCGTCCCCAAGGCTTCCAGCCGGGCGTTCGTTGTTGGCGAGCTGCCAGAGGAGGGTGCTCTGTTGTTAGATGAAGGCCCTCCAAATTGGAGAGGCAGAGAGAGAACAGAGGAGCAGGAATCCTCTATCCGCTTTACCTTACATCTCCCTTCAGGAAAGAGACACTCTAGTGCCTGCTTTCTTTTTTTTCCTCCCCCTCCTTTTTTTTTTGTGTGTGTCTCATTCTGTCACTCTCTGGTTCTTTTACAATGGCAACAACAATGATCTTGTCTAAATGATTTCACAGGCTATTATTCAGACACTCAACTTTTAACATTTCAATTTTGTCATTTTGTTGCTACACAAAAGGTGCACTTCTCCAGTATAATGTTCTGAGAATTATGTCAATGAGCAGTAATGGCTTTTAACATTAACTTGATCATTAACAACTACATTATCTGTGGCATAATCAGCACCTCAGTCTATTGTGTAATATTACTGTACAGATTTTGGAAATGAAGGCCTGGCCTAAGCAAAAGTTCCTTGGATTAAGCTGTGATTTTTCTTTTAATTGAAATGCTTTTAAAACACTTAATTTTTTTTGTGAACACTTTTAAATTGGGTTTACATCAGTTTGTCTTACCTCTGGAAATGAGTGGTAAAATTTTTTTAAACCGATGTAAGAACATCCAGGCTGGGGTTTCAATCAGGTCACGTAGATAAGTTTAACTAAACTAGCATAAGCTGCAGATCAATTCCAGAAAGAGCATCTATTTTGAAAGTTGCTCACATCCAAAGCCTGTTCCATTTTTACATCAGTTTTACTCGATCTGTTCCATAAATTTACCAACAGAAGCTATGCAGATGTTAACGCTTTTATATTGCTAGACAGAGGGTTGCCAATTTTAATTTGTCCTTGCCAAAGAGTCAAAGGTAACATGAGAGTTTCTAATTCATTTTCCATGTTTCGTAAATAAAATTGCCCTACAATTCACCTCCACATATCCTTCTTGTTGGTAACAAATCCCATAGCCCAATGTCTTTTGTTAGTGAATGCATGTTCTTGGGCGCAGCCTTTCCTGGGAGAGAAAGAGCAGCATCCCTAACTCCTCTTACATACTAAGGACCAGTGCTTTAACTGATGGGAAAGCCTTTATCACTCCAGATGGGATAAATCTATTGATTTTAATTGAACCATGCTGATTTACTCCAACAAAGCACCTGCCCGACTCCCTGCACTTCTCTAAAGAGTCTCCTATTAGTATCGCAGACACGAGCCTTACGACCACTCATAAACCCCCCACGCCTGACACTTATATTCCCTTTTCTTCCCAAACGGGAAAACAGCAAAGCCATCAGTAGGGAAGTGACTGTCGCAAGGTCACACGCAAGTCAGGGGCCAGTCCAGAAGCAAAAGTTAGTTCTCCTGGCTCTCACACGTGCACTTTAACCACTGGACCATCTCTGCCCATGTGTTAAAGACAAAATGCCACAGGCTCGCTGGTCATTATGTGCTCCGCTGCTTACGCACTTCATTGACTTTTATGGCCCTACTGGTCAGCTCTCCACCACCCAATGGTTACACCATCGCTCCGGTGTCTGTGGGCTATTTCTATGATATCCGGGTTTACCAAAGGCATATAAAAAGGAAGCCAAATAGGAAAAAGATCCTAAAATCCAATGGTGACTTCTAGAGCACCAATGGCCATGGAGCCTGTATGGAGCTGGGTGTGTTTCACAGAGCTTGAAGGGATGCTTTTTTAGGATGATCAAAGTGTCTCCATGTGTAAAAGAGCCCTCTGAAGTGAGGACAGCCTGAAGGCACACACAGTGGGCAGACAGTGGTTGAGTGTCCACCATGCAGTAGAAAAGCCCAAAGCAGTCCACTCTGCAAGGCACTGCAGCAGTTAAGCAATGGGCAGAGGACCTCTTAACTACCATTTTCCACATTCCTTGGTGTTCCCTGATACATCCTAAATGCAGAAAACAATGGGAGCATCATGTCGTAGCCACTCCCAATGATGGGGAAACCTGCAGCTTTGAAGAAGATGGGCGTTTTGTGGATGCAGCGTACCAGTCTAATGCAGTCAGGAGCTGAATAGCAATGAAAATAATCATTTAGCTCCATGTGTAAATAATTTCATTCTAGTAACAGTTACAATCATAACAATAATGAAAACAATCACAGAGACTCAGAGAAGCATTAGAAAGATGCCACATTCAATTTACAGAGTTAGTTAAGCTAAGTCTTACATGAAAGAAATATTTTTAATATAGTAATTAGATATTTGTTGGGAAATTCTTGCCTTATTCTTCAACCAGTTTTGCAGGCCACTGTGGTTATTTTTGGATGTTACCGTGGCTCCTAATGTTCATAAGAAACACCTCTGGCTATGGGCTTGAACTGCTTCAGTGCTGCAGAACCATCAGCAATGCTACAGCTCACAAGTGGGAGACAGAGGGCTGCGACCACACTGCTGCATCCTGCAAAGGTCTTCATGAGAAATGGAAACCATTAGGCATCTAGTGAGCAGGACTCAAACAAAGCTCCTTGTGTTTTGAGACAATTTAAACAAAAAACTTGAAACAAGATTGAATCCTTTTTGGAACTTTTTGAACAAGCATGAATAGACACAAATTCAGCTTTAAAGAAGATGGAGGCATATGTGCCTGGACAGCTTTTCAGCTTGTGAACGTCACAGTTCTGCCAGCGGAACATGGTTCAGACCATCCAAGACCTGGCTCAAGTATATCAACATCTAATGCCATGCTTGAAAACACATGCTTAAGTATTTCACCCTTAAAAGTGCATTCACTCCAGAAACGAAAACTTCGTTTTGCACACTTACAATGTCATGTCTTTGTTGATAACTTTTTTTCAGTAATTCCATTATCACAAGTCACAGGACTATCAAATACCCCAGGACCAGAAGATCACAGCTCAACAAGTAGCAGATGCCCATTCCGAGGCTTAATAACATTCATTCATTTTCCAAATCCAGCACCACAAACTACCGACAACTTCTCAGTAGCAAACCCAGACACAAAGCCTGTAAAAACACACCACCCTACCTTATTCACTATTTCAACCAATTTTAGTCCAGGGACAATCACAAGAAATGAGAAGGAAAACCTAAGAGGTTTCACACAAGCTGTTTCTGTCTAAGGACAGAAGTTTTAGCTTGAATGCAGCATAATTGTGATGTCATTGAGCACAGCAAAAGCTGCAGGCAAGCAGCACGCTTTCATTGTAATACCACTACTTAGGCATATTTGAAACACTATAGCATCTTCAGACTATAATTATAACTGTTTGTTGTTTCTGTGGTTTCAAAGATAATAGAAGTCGTTCATAAAATTTACACAATGCTGATGCGCTGCATAGAAAATATAGACTCAGTGTCGCAGGCAAAATATTGCCAACAAGAAACCTGCAGACCATCAAGTTATGATTTAATATTATTGTGACCAGCAATTAAAAATAGATACAACCCCAAAACCCTTAGACCAAATCATATAAACCAAAATAGACTTGCCTGGTTAACTGGAACACAGTTTCAGCACCTGAAGAAACAGCCAACTCAAAGACCATCTTGGCTTGCATGGTCTCATCAGCATCACCAACAGAGGTCCATCATGAAAGAAGAAATAAACCTCCAATGGAAAAGAGAAATAACCATAGGAAAAAAATATTTAACACTGCCCCATGTGCTTCCCTACCCTCCTCCCAGCCCATCTGAGCTGATAGTGGTGTGGTGTCTCCTCACCCCACCCCAGGGAGCTCACAGCTGTGCCTCTCCCACAGGTGTTGCAGATGGGTTTTCAGGGAGGTCCTTCCAGGCCAGGGATCACCTACAGCTGTTGGACAGAAAAAGAGAGAGCAGCCCTCACACGCTTAATTGATAGGTTCGCTCATCTTCACCACCTTGCTGTTCAGCTTCACCCAGAGAGGTGCAAAGAGAGGCAGATGTGGTATTTGGCAAGCTGTCAAGACACATCTTGCTTTTCAAAAGTAAGGCACACTTCACCGGCTGCTCTCAGCCTGGTCCTTCTGTCTGTTACAACACTGCCGTCGGCACTGAAGATGCCCTTTTCAAACATGGTCAAGGAGAAGTGGGTGATATAGGTGGAAAACAGTAATTTTTTCCAGGTGCTACCCAAAATGGACTCCTGCCCTTCCCACCTCACTCTACTGTCAAGGGCTGCCATCAATCCGTGCAGACAACTCCTCGTGGAGGTATTCTTTCACCAGTCATCAGACAGGCCAAACTGACCTTATTGGACTTACCAGCCACGGGTCCAGCCATCCTGCCACACAGAGGTCTCATGCTGCGCCCGTAATATGACACAGGGTTCAGATGCCATCGCCCTGACATCAATCATATGCACGACGCGTCACAAACAGCAGCATCCCACTTTCAGTTTTACCAGCGGTATCATTTTTATTGTTTCATCCATCACTCTGTACTCTTCACTCCGCAGGCAGTCTCTCCCTCTAAGTATTTCTTGGAGTTTTGGAGCCTGAGGACAGATTTGAAGCTTTGGAAGTATCATAAAGGTTATTCCCATTGACACCCACCGCAATCTTATTGTCTCTCTAGCTAAATCGTAACGGTCACTTGAAAAGTTAATGGTGATGCTGCTACAGTGATTCTTGTGATGCCTGCACCTCCTGTCAGAAAAACATTCAAAGTGAATCTGAAATCAAAGTAGACAAAGCTAAAGTTCTGCTTATGAATGTCCCACCCAGTGACGGCAGCGTTGTCTCCTTTGATTTCAAATTCACTTTGAAACTCTCCAAACAGGAGGTGCAGCTCAACGGTGGAAGAAGAAGATGTAAAATGGGAACGCCACCCGTTTACTTCTCACGTGGCTGGTGCTAACAGGTGGAGGATGCTTAACAAAAACCATAATAAAGCCCCAGTGCCAACGGGAATTATCTACCCACATTATCCTTTCGTGCTTGTGCTTCCCAGCATGGACGTACAGGGCTTTTAGTTATTCCAGAAACCACCGAGCACGAACGGAGCGGCTCGTTCCAGCTGAACTGGGA
This sequence comes from Ciconia boyciana, assembly GCF_034638445.1. Lineage (NCBI taxonomy): Eukaryota > Metazoa > Chordata > Aves > Ciconiiformes > Ciconiidae > Ciconia > Ciconia boyciana. The sequence continues at coordinate 5,093,012 of NC_132943.1, read as the reverse complement.
CTTTCTGCATGAGCTGACATTTTGGAAAGTAGTTTCCTTCTTGGAGCTGAGACGAGCTTTTTCTGGCTTTAGCAAAGTGGGAAACTGTCCACAGCCCTTAACTTCCACTCCCAGCATATTTTCACTAAGTAATTTGCAAGCAAAACAGTCCAGAAAATGCTTGGTCAGAGCAACATGTTTTTATAGCCACTTTGTTTGAAAGAGCAGAATATTTCTGGTAATGTTGCTGGAATGGCAGTTCCCTAATTCTTCACTACACCATTTGCTGCTTTTGCACACATTTATACCTTTAGACCCAAAGATAAAAGTGAACGGTACTGCACCGTGAGTGGTTTGCATCCACAGTCAGGAGGCACGAACAACCCTACCCTCTCCATAGCAAGGGGGACCCTCTAGATCCGCTGCAATGATACGAAAGGACATTTTTGATGGGGACTGAAGCTCCCTTAGCAAGCTGACTCCAGTATCGCCTCCTTCCTTCACCGTGCTACTTCTTTCCTGATGACACTTAGCTCGGAGCTGGGAAGGGCAAAGCTGGCAGACTGGAAGATTGCCTAATGTGCTGTGACTGACATGTAATCGAATATTCAACCACTGGTCCTCATGTCGGCGGTAAAGTGAATATGACACCCTTCAGCTTAGTTGTGATCACGCCTCGTTCTTCTGCAAACAGTTTCATAAAGGTGCAGCCTGGCTTCTTTATGAGATGGATGTGTGAGATGGGAGAGCAGTCACGGAGGTCACCTGCTGCCGGGAACGTGCCAAGGACCTGCAAGGGACTGACCTTTAAATGCCAACCGCATCCCCGCCGCGTGGCCCCGCGCCTCGCGCCGAGGTGGGACTCGCTGCACGCTTTGCTTTCACAGCCACCATCGCGCTCGATGACCTGGACGAGCCACCTGTTCGACATCAGACGACTCTTTATCTCTCGTAGCCTTTTTGGGTCTGTGAGTGCCGAGAAAAAAGGACACACACACACACAAACACCCACACACAGAAAAGAACATTTGGGGGTGAGAAACCCCAAGGGAAGGAACTCAGATGTTCGGGTCAGGCCTTAGAAAAGGTATCAATTCTTCTTTCCACTTAGCACAGCCTGCTGCCTGCCCAGGCTCTTTGTCTCTGCCCTCTTCCCAGTACAGAAAGCATTTCCCTTTTAAATGACATCTGAGTGCTGACATGCTGGAGGCACCCATCCTGCATCATCCCTGGCAGATGGTGCAGCTGGCCACGATTTTCGGGATTGCTTAAATAAAACCGCAGTGCCATATCAAGAAATGTAGAGAAAATGCTCAACAGTGCTTAAGATGTTTAAACATCACAAACTGTCTAAGACTTCGGATTGCTGTACTGCACATTTTTGGTGATGTAACTATCCTTATCGATGATAAAAGTAAAAGCCCTGTCCATTCATTTCCTCTTCTTTCCGGGAGGCAAAACCAAGTCCTACGATACTCCTGTCCTGACACAATATCAGACTCTTTCACCCTGCTACATTAGGAAGAAGTCTGGACAGTTGTAACAACTCAAGTCGAACGCCTGAGGTTCCTGGAGAAGGGAGCTTCACTGCTGCAAGCGTCGGATCCGAGATGCCCCGACGCCGTCAGTCGAGAAGCTGACCCACTCCTTCGGTCCACAAAGCCGTAACATCTCTGCATGGCTTTCACAGACATGCAAGCAATTTTAGTGCAAGCAGCAATGTTCAAGCCAACATAAATGCCAGCTTTCCTTTTCCCCTATGGTTTTGCTTGCTTTGAGCTAATTAGCTTGATGGCCATTTCCCTGCCCCCTGGAGATGATTGTGTTTAGTGGTATATGTATTTTGGGAAAAAGCCTTTTAAGTGAAAATTGTCATTGTCATATCCAGGAGCCATTTAGCTCTTTCTAGCTCTACAATAAGTCTTCAGCTTTTCCACTAGTGATTAAAGTTAGATGTGATATTGGAAAATAACGACGCTAGGAAACTTTAAGTCACAATTGCTGAAGTCTGGGGTTGTGGAAGTGAAAAGAGGGATTTAATGTCCAACTTAGTGGGACTTCTTTGAAGGTTTAAGCCCTGGTAGATCCCAAAGTACATGAGACAACCTTGCAGCATTTATGAAGGTACCACAAGAGAGCCATTACCCGTAGGTGTCAAACAGGACCCCTCTCATCTGCACTACAGTAAAGCTACTGAATCCAGTGATTCCTGGGAATCTGCCTAAAATTTACTGCCTCCCCCAGCAAGGGAGCTACCTGGGAGGAAGCTAACACTCCCGAAACAAATGAAGGTGCCTTGATTTTGTTCTCCAAACCCTGCTCAGTATTATCTTGCCTCAGGAAATAGTGCTTGTCATGCCAAAGCAGAGTAGCTTGCAAAGATACTCAGGAGTCTCGATATGAAGTCAATCCCTGAGAAGCTGAGATGAATTCTAGTATAGTTGCAGGCAGGTATTTATTTATTCACTGGGCTTATTGACTGGCAAATCTCTAGGCATTTCAGAGTGCCACCCATCACCCAGGGTATCACCCCAGCATCTTCCTCGCATTGCCTTCCCCCCGTAGTCCCCAAACTAGGTGGGAAAGCAGCAGAAGGGCACGCAGCCCACTCCAGAGCTCCTTGCACATCTCTCCACGAAGGCGACGATGCGAGTGCGGGCAGCTGGCCGCCTTCCACGGGGACCACGCGCTCCGCTTCCACCGTGCTCAGGCACCTCCGGCCGCAGATGTCGGCTTTTATTGCTCAGGTCTCCCATATCACTGGGCCACCTGTACAACATATTTAACATACAGCAGTTATTCTGTTGCTGTTTGCACTGAAATAATCTTGGCAGGAAATGGTAGTTAAACCCGAGCATAATTTTTTACGCTGTGTGTAATGTAAAATCACCTCTTTGGATAAGTAATATACTCTCATTGCCTTCTTAATGGAATATACTATTTCTTGTCACCATCAGAAATTGGCCAGAATTGGTATTTAAGGTCTGAACGTCTCCATTTCAGGTCCAGATTGCAATTCCTGAAAAACTGGGGAACTTTTACAAACTCTGGATTTTAGGCGTGGGATACTGTTGGACCCTTCTCAAATGCTGAGATGGTGACACGCAGCCCCATCACTGAGTTAGGTTTGAATGGAGGCCTCAGATTCAAACACAGATCCAGGATTTGGATGTGCTTTTTGGATTTAATCCCATTCCTAGCCATATCCATTTGATGTAGCAGAGCAGGCTATCACACTGGGTAAAAAAACCACTTGGAGCAACTATTGCCTTTTTTTTTTTTTTTTTAAGTGTAGTCAAAATTTTCTTCTCCCAAACTTAGAGACAAGTGGCATGACTCTGAACATTACAAGAACATAATTTTCTGCTGCTGCTGTTCAAGAGATACAGTATTTTTTTCCCCTCTGTTTGCCTTAAAAATTAGGTTGCTAATGATAATGTTGCTCTCATAGATGATCTTGTACTTTTTAATGATACCCATAGTTTTCCTCCACATAAATGACTAAATCCTCACAGAAATCTCTGTCTTGATTAGCACTCCTGCTAGTAAAATTTCACATACTAAATCAGTACCAGCTGTAGCAAGAAAGAATGAAAAAGGCAAGTGTAAATGTTCCATATGCCCTACCAAATTGGCATCTGTGTCAGTAACCCTGTGTTTTTTTAAACAATTGTATACATACATTCTCAGAAGTGTTTTGCTCACAGGATTCTGCAAGCAAAATTTCCTCTGTTGGTACATCACTGAAATGTCACATCTAAAAAAACCCCAGCAAGTAGTTTTTCTTCTTCTCCTTCCTACACCCAACCCTGACGTGCAATTAAATGAGTTACCTCGAGCTTACTGCACCTTTATTTTGACGTCTGCTCTCCGTAACCTGACACTGGAGCACTTCTGCAAAGCTGCTTCACATTTAGCGCTTGGTTATTAGTAACACTACCGAAAGCCAAAGCTACTACGGCATTGTAATTATTTCCAAGCTGAATTCAGAAATAAGGACTCGAGTTCCAACTCGGCTGTTGGGGAATGCTGCGCTGGGAAGCGTTCCTACGAGCCAACATCTCGTCTTTCGCGTGACTCATGAATGATGATGCAGGAGGGAGCGCGTCCCAGGGACAGCCCAGAGCTCTGACCCAGAATGGTCAGTGACTCAGCTTCATCACACAAAATCACGATTTGGGTACAGGGTAGGCGATAGTTATAGCCTCTTGGACCGTCCTTACTGTACTAAGCTGCCTGAGCACCACCTGCTCCATCGTTTTGCTGCCTAACAGAAGTAAGCCCAGAATACAATGCAATAAATATGCACACAATACAACTTAAAAGTAACCAACTATGTCCTCAGTGAAAACGCTTTTAAGTCAATTTATGCCTATCCTGCAACTGGAATTTGATCAGTACGGCAAAATGGACTTTCAAAGTTAAACAAACATTAACTAGCACTCCAAATGGGTAGCAAATGCCGCAGCCTTCTGTGGAAAGATGATATGGAGCCAGACTGTCCGCTGGTGTAAGTCAACCTAACTTCACTGGACTTCGGTGGAGCTGTGCTGATCAACACCAGCTGACTGTCTGATCTACTGGAAACCCAAAAGCCAGCCATCGTGTTTCCCTGACATGGGATGATATAAAGTAAACAGGAAGAATTAAGAACCAGTTAAGGGCATTAATCGGATGTTTCTGGGAATCATAAAATATTTCTCTCACTTCCAAAAGTCAGAAAGACCCTCTCTTCTCACACTCTTGGCCATGACAAAGTGGTGACACTCGTTAGGTTTTTTTCCAGTGCAATATGGAGTGTATATTTGCACATCATGTCATGCCTGTCCATGGTAATCAGAAGCCATTATTTCCAAAAGCTCAAAATTCCCTCCTGGACTCTAGTATGCCAAGTTTTAGTTCACAGTGATTTCTTCTTTTTTTTATGGTTGATTTATAATTGCTGCAAACAGAAGTTTATAATGGAAATGCTGACAAAACCATAACTACAGTGTCACGTTAACACTATTATTGCTGCCTCTCTGTCAGACTTTCCTTTAACCCTATGAGCCAAGACTTGTATCGAGTATCAACAAAAGCCCAGAATACACAGGGCATAGTAGACAGAGTAGAGAACTGGAGACAAGATTCCTGGAATAAAATCCTTGCCTCAGTGAAATCAAAGGGATTTTACCCCTGGTGTCTAGTCTCGCTTCTGCCAGACACTTGCTGTGTAATTTGGACAAATTTATCCTCTGCAAAATGGACAGGAAAATATGTTCTGCACTTACCTTAGAAGTGTTGCAGCATGATTAGCAAATCAAGCTACTAAAGGAAGCAGGGGAAGGCTAAGGATAAATATAAATGCAACCCACAAATTATTTAGAAAAAAAAGTAAAAAGGCAAATATTATTCTAGGCATCCTCTATGCATGGGAGGCAGTAGGATCTTTACAGCTCTGCCCGCATGTATTTACACAGAGACATCAATATAATATCTCCCTGCAACGCCCTCATTATTTGGGTCTTGTCTCATGTTTGTGATTTTCAATTTTATTCCTGGCTTAGGTCTCATTCTTGACATTTTTATGTAGGTTTTGTGTGCAATAATATACATACATTAGATGGTGTTGAAACCATCGACCCAAGTTACTATTTTTAGCGCAGTGCAGAGGATGGGACAGAGACATAAGTGACAATTAAAGAGAATATATTCAGAGCTGTCATCAGTAAATATTTTTTTCTCTTGCCAGGAATCCTAAGTGTGTAGAAGGGCCTCCTAGACAAAGTTTTTAAGGTGAAACACTTGGGTCATTCAAAAAAACCCAAGTAAATGACATCACCAGGAGGCTGGGCTGCTCAAAGGTTCCCGATCACTGAGTTGCAAGAAAACTCTGATTTGCTCCCTCAAATCGCTGATCTGCCTCTCTGCTTCTGTACCACCCGTGCACAAAGTCTGCAGATGTATATAATTTACAGAGCTTTCCTCATCAAGGGGATTAGGCGGCCCTCTTTCAATATGTATAAGAAGTACAAACACACACTTACCCACTATGTTTTACGCCTGCCTGCAACAAACAGCTGAACAGATTGTGATGAAATTCAGACATTGACAATCTGACAAAAAACTTCTTTTTTGCCTTAAAATCTGGCTTCCAGAAGTTTTGCAAATCTAAATATTTTATTTGAATACTGCGAGGGCCCCCGATCTTATGGAAAGCCTATGAAGCAAACATACATGTAGTTAAGGAGAAAAAAAAAAAAAAGCACAGACACATACACAAAACGCATATATTTAGTGCAACTTGCCAGTTTTCACAATGACTCGGGTGCGTTTTCTCTCCCCGGCTCCTGAGACTGTAACTAGACTCCTCTAATAAGCACTTTCTGCCCACCAGTGTGTCAACGGTGCTTTAACAGTAGTTTCAGTGTCAAATTGCCCTTTCCTCAGCAGGGATTGTTAAGCCTTTCTGTATTATACTTCCAAGACTCTCACGAGCTGGAGTTGGGAGATATAATATTTTCTTTGAAGTTTGCATTTCACAACACACTGGGATGCAAACAAGCTCCAGTTTCTCAGTAGTCAAACAATTCTGGCACACAGGGACTAGGACTAAATATTGTACCAAATTTTCTAATTACGTCTTTGTGATATTTACTACACGATGTTAGGTGAAAGCAGATTCTAATCAATATAAACCCCCTTGTCTAAACAGGACATCTGGGCTTTGAAATATTCTGTTTGTTGTCTCAAAATTACCCTGTAGCAAGCCACCATAACAATATAATATCTTAGTCATGGAAAACTTTGGAGTATTTCTGATAAACTTATCATAAACAGATGAGTGCTTTCTCTCTTACAGTATTAAGGTGATGTAAAAAGTGAAGATAAAAGTCAGCTGTATGCATAAAATCATAGAGACTTATGCCAACAAAATGCTATGTTTACAAGTTTAAAAGCTCAAAAGTCTGAAAAGGCAAAAATTGGGATTCTTAAAGTAACACTAACTCAGCCACATGGCACATCCTGGCACGCGCATTTAGCAAAATAAACATTAGCATATTCATATACACATTTCTAGAGCAACGTATTTTTAATGTGGCCAAACTAATTCAACAATGGGAATCTCAACTTTTCTCATTTTATGGCCAAATTCTCAGCTGGCAGAGATATATTATTTCAACAAACCGACATCATCTACAGCAGCTAAGCAGCAGAACCGCTTGCTTCCGAGCACGCAAGTGCCAGATTCTGATGCACTTACGATGACAAGTCTCTTTTTCTGACTTTAATATCAATATTCATAAAACAAGATAGACAGATGTGATTAAGAATCAGCTCCTTAACTAGAAGCCTGAGCTTCCAGTACAAAAACATTCACGAGAGTCACATTTTCGCCTGTGTTTTCTCACGTAAGAGACTCGGAAGGAATCCAGCCTCCCTGGTACAAGTATTTTACAGCACAAAGACGTGGACAGTTGTAACTCTTTGGACCTGAACTTTGGGTGATGCTGATTTTTACTGACTCTCTTGGCTTTATCTGGCAATTCCTTGATTTCTTCTTCTAGCGACAACAAACTGCACCGGAGGGGAGCATCTCCCCGCTCACCAGACGCACGGGCATGTCAGTGCAGGAGCCGTTCCCGCATTCAAATCTTCCCACAGAGAAAGTTTTCTGTGCTGAGGACATTCTCTGTGGATAACGAGGTAGATCCGGGCTCCCGAAGCAGCTGCCTTTGCAAAGCTGGCTTATCCCATCACCCCCAAATTGCCCTTGGTGGAGAGGATCTCCCGATGGCGCTGGACCAGCGCCGCCAGCCTTCTGCCAGCCCAACCTGCCCGCGGGGCAGGCACCCTCCCATCACGCCGGGGCTTGCCAGCCTGGGATAAGGGGATCTAAAAATGACACAAAGCCCCCTTTGCCCCACCTTAATATGACCTACGCTAAATCCAGCTTGGCTGGGGCTGAGGATCAAGGCCCTTAGACACTCTTAACTTAATGCTGCAGGTAGGAATATAACTCCCCCCCCATCAGCTGCTGTTTATTTTTATTTTTCGAGTGCCCAAGGTCCTGGTCAGGACTGCAGCCCCACTGAACAACACTCTCTATAGATATGGAAAGGCCTCAAAAATTCTCAGTTTAAGAAAAGGATACATGAAGAGTAGCTAGTGAGATGCAATTGCATGCAAATTGTTTGTATATACTATGTGCAAATAGTTTGTTGTATGGTTGGGGTTTTTTTGGTTTGTTGGTTTTTTTTTTTGCAAAGGATCTTGAACCTCACCCAGCTGGACTTGGAGGCATCTGGAGCGAGTTGGTTAATTGTTAACAGGCTTCATAAAGACACAGGGGGAATTAATCCTCAGATCACCTCTTTTCCCCTTTGCAAGTCACAGGAAACCTCCAGAAAAGCTTAGCTATCTGTACCATTTCAAACAGTTAAAGTTGCTGTTTCAGGGTTAGATTTGGGGGAAAAAAAAAAAAATACTGGAAAGCACTTCACACCTTCGAGATCTCTAGCCTGCTAACAAACTGGATAGATATTGGCAAAGAGGTTCAAAAGTTAGTAGGGGCGACAGACAGAAAAACAGATAGTGCAATTGCTTCATTTCCATGAGCGATCATGCCAAAAAAATCAGATTTGATTAATAATTAAAAAACAAACAAAGAAAAAAAACCATTATCTTGAGAATCAGGAATAAGTCTGGCCGGAAAGTTCAGAAAGGTCTAGACATATAAAAACAAAGGGTTATAGGGCAAATTCTGACTTTGAGGCTTTGTTATAGGCCTTCCACGTGAATTGGACGGCTATGGCAGAGCCCACCCCGTCCCAGAGCGGGGATGCTTCGGCACAGCGGGGGTACAGCCGCTTTCCCTGGGACCCGTGGCCAGGAGTGCCCAGGCCACGGGTGGGAATGGCCATCCGAGAGCCCCGGGCCAATTACCCAGTAACACCCCCAAGCTCTGAAGATCTAAAGATCCCCTGAATAATCCTATTCAGGGAGAAGAATTATAACCATGAAGGGCAAAAACGGGGGGGAAATCGGATCTTTCCTCAGGCCCCTGGCAGACACAGAGAGGACAATGGGGAAATAAGAGCTAGCATGAAAGTTTCCCCGAGTATGTCCTCAGCCACCGCAGTTTCAGATGAGAATTTCCAGAGGCAGGAACTAAAAGAATATTATGATTTTCTTTGGGGGATTAATTACTTTGCCGCTTGTTACCTTTTGTTAGAGGCGTGACACCCCGTAACCTTGTTGCACAAGGCACCAGATGTCCGTTTGGATATCAGTTTTGGAAGAAAATGGTTTTTTTCCCATTTGAGTCTTCAAATTATTTTTTTGCTGCTGAAACCCCCATGAATATTAAGACAAGCAGACACCAAAATGTGCTACAAATGATACAGACGGGTGCTGAGTGCTTTGGATGAAAATAAATAAATAGAGGTAGTCCTTCCTCCTGCTCGCATTTGCTGGAGACGCGTATCCCCTTACAAATAAAAAAAGCATTAAGAACATGTTATGAAAAATAACAAAGAATAGCAGAGAAATCAGAAAGTGAGTGGCACTTCAGATGGAGTTTAGCAAATTAAGTCATTGACCTGAAGAGGAGATTAATACCAAACAAGGTGCCCCTTCTTCTGAAGTAATGAATATTCTTCAAACAGCAAGGGAGCACTGACTGCTGTTTGATGCTGATGACATTGAAAATTTAGGAGAACAGAAATTCCATCATTTTTCATTTGTATGCAAATGCGCCTGTTCCAGAAATTAACCCCTGAACCCCATGTCAGTTTTCATCTGGAGGAATTCTCTTTGCTAGCATCACACAGCGCAGCCTTGCTGCTATCCTGGGGTCACTGGGGCTTCCCCACACAGAACCACACAAAACCCTAAAACAAAACAAAACCAAACCCAAAAAAGGGAAGAAAGTAGGGTGGGGGAAATTGGCCAAATCATGCCAGGCTTTGTTTACCCCCATTAATGGAGTATAAAGGAGCAATAGAAGCAAAAGCATGTTGTAAAATGCACATCTCTAATGCATGGCTCTGGGTACTGGCATAATTGTAATGCAAAAAGCAGCCCTACCTCTTTAGGCAGAGCAGCAGCCACTAATCACTTCCACTGGAGTTAAGGTGAACCATGGGCCAATATACAAACCATATTACTCTTCCTTTCAGCTAGGGCTTCGACTGTTAAAAAGTTCCTTTGTCACTTAGCACCTTAGACAAATGCTACTATCTGCATGTGAAGGGGAAAGAGATGGTGGAGGTTTTTTAATTGATGTGGATTTAATTATGCTAATTTAGACAGCTGTAAAGCCTTTTCAGTATAGCTGCATAATGGGACCAGCAAATACAGGTGTCCTTCACTGCAAGCGCTTAATGTTTAACCTTAGTCGTTTTGTAAGGAAGGGAAAATGCAAAGTAATGGTTAACCAGCAGAAAGCTCTATTTCTTGAGGACCTAAAGAGGACACTTCACTTTGATTCTTCGTACAGTCCCATACAGGGCTGCAGAAATCCACACACGCTGAGCAGAGCACAAATACTTCTCATTGCAGTGATGCCTGCTCTCATGGGTGAGGCTGAGGCCGAAACAAGGGGGTTCGGGTCTCCCACAGGCTTCCCCATCCTGCACAGGGTGTCCTTCACTTAATTTAGGCCATCTCCAAACAAATGCTTAAGTTAAGACAGCCTTTTCGACTTCCTTCTGCAGCCGTTTCTTGACATCTTTTTTATTGTTTTATATCCAACCACCTACAGCATCAGCAATGATTAAAACCAATAAGCAAGATATCTTCTGAGGGTGTTTTCTTGGTGTCTTACCCAGACCCCTCTGAGGTTGCTGTGCCTCTACCCTTCCCAATACCCCCCCATCCCACGTCCTGCGTCCTTTCTCTAGGCTGGGACTGACATCCCCAGTGACCATCTAGAGATCCATTTCCCAGGGTCTGGGTTTCGCAAGCTCAGCTCCCCATAGTGGCCATGCACCACCTAACATCGGCACTGCTTGAAAGGAAGGGTGGAAATGCTTGGCCAAAAGTGAGGAAAGGATCACTGAGCTTTTTTAATATAGGATGAATCATAGCCCAGAGGTGCCTATGTCTCTTTGGTGGCTGTAGGCAGCCTCAGTGACTAGGTGCCTTGTGGTCAGATGCCTACATGTCACCTCGAAGCTCTTGTTCAGTAGCAATCTTATTTGTATGACCGCTACAGAATAGTATTAAAAGCTAAAGGGTTTTTTTTAAAATAGAAGTTGCTATTTAACTGAACACTTCTTAGAGTAGGACCCGAAGCTTTGGCATACAAGTTCTGGTAGACATCACTGAAGAAATTTCAGGTGTTATTGGGCCGAACTACACATCACCCATCACTGAGGCAGCAAGAGTAGTCTGCTAACATAGTCTGACTTTGGGTTGTGCACTCCTCCCGGAACATCTCTTTTTTAAGGAGTGCTGCCAAACCGGTGAATACGCTGGAAATATACACACCATCAGATGGCGTTGATATGTGTAAGGCAGGAGAGCGAAGATTAAACCCAGGTGTACAAAGCCATCTGCTGCTCTATCTTCTTTATATCTTCAGGGGCAGCAAGAGCAGGGATAACGGGAAAAGTGCTCTCCCATCACCCGATGCAGTGCGCAGTCCTGCTCTGTGATGGGAGCTGCCCTGCATACCTGTGTCTGTCTCCATCGTGGTGGCACCTAGATGCCGCACTATCTCTAATAATTCCTCAAGTGGAGTAGAAATGGGCTTTTATCCCATTCTACATTGAGGTTATATGCTTTGCCCAAGGTCATTGAGGATGGAAATTCAGATTTCGACTTTTCTTCCATTGTCTCCAAACCAGCCCAGTTTTTCCCAGTTTTTCCCTGATCAAACACATCGAGGGGATGGGAGAGCAGGCCTGGCTGGCATCGTGCTCCGTAGCACTGCTCCTCCATCATTAAAGCTACGGGGGGTTTATCAGGCGGAGGCAGGACCATGCGAGGTGCCCAGTCTCCAGGCAATGTCACTCACCTGCAGAGCAAGCTGTGCTAGGAGCTGATCTAGCTCAGAGGACCTTGCAGAGCATCAGAGAGAGCAGGCAAAAGCAGAAAGGCAAATAAAAGCTGACTTTGCTGCTGTAGTGACAGCCACCCTGACAGTCATGGTGCCCCAGCATCAAATTGCATCCCTCTTCTTTCCCCACCTTTTCCGCCCTGTCCACAGTTTCACCTTCTGAGCTCTCGGCACCAGCTATGGCAATCCTCTCCATTTTGGCAATGGTTCCTGTCCTGGGAAATGTTAATGCCGGGCACCAAGGGGTTAGCAAAGTACTGTACTTCAACCAAATAACCAGCTTCCACGTCTGCAAATTCTGCTGCCTAGATACAGCTTATTCTCCCCAAACACTAAGTCCCCTTGTCCCCCCAGCTCCTCCTCAGGAACAGCCAACTGCAAAGCACTAGATAGCTATTCTATTCATATGCATATATTATAAGCATTAGCTTGACAAGCTTGCTGGTGACAGCGTCTGTCATACTTCACTTCATCCTCTTCCTGTGGTCCAAAGCTGGATTCAACGCCCATGGGCCCACACTGGGCTCGCACGGCAGCTGAAGGGCCAAATGCCAGTTAATCTGGAAGATATCCTTTCCAGCAACAGCACCTGACTTCCTGGCCGGCTTCCGCCAAGGTCTCCTCGGTTGTTCTGGCAGCTGGGACATGGACAATGCACTTGTGGTTGGGTCAAGTTTTCCTCTTGGCTGCTTTGAGCTCTTTGATGCCATTTTCCTTGACTCACCCTTGATTACGGGCAATGGTCTCTATTACATTTTCAAATAACCCGATACCCATAAGAAAGGCTTTGGAGTAGGTTTTATTTTAAGTGTTATCCATTCTTACGTTTGCCTGATGCAGAAATGTAGGAATTGGTCCTAGAGCCAACCAAATCCTGGTTCTTAGCCCAGCAGTATATCAAATTTCTTTTGCACATCCAGAATGAAAATGCACAGCCTTTTTAACAGGGACAGCCAACGTACAATATACCAATGTAAGCACTCTGCTCTGTATTTTAACAGATTTCAGGAATTTGTGGGAATTCTCTCTAATGTTGGAGAGTAAAAGATCTGAAGAAATGCTCTTGCAAAAAAAAATACAAATGGGCGCTTTGATAACTATAAAGTTGCTTTCTTGGAGCAAGAGCCCACATTAGGAACCAAATAAAATATTTAAAGGCAAAAATCTTGCAAAGTTTCCTCCCATGAAAGGGAAAATATGGTCTATGCTATACCAGACCTTCCTTTTGCAAAATCTGTTTAGGAGTTGCCATGAAACAAACAGTATTCAACAAAGAGCTTGACAATTTTTGTTAAAGTTGCATTTATATATATTGCTAGGAACGGTTGGTTTGATTTTTCTTTAAATCCAAGTGTCAAGTTGCATTTCAGACCACATATAAATATAATTTTGCTCTCACATAATGCTTTTGTATCTGGTGTAATTCCATTTACTGCAGCGGTGTTACCTTTCAGTTACCCTAATGGGAACAAGAGCAGAATTATGCCGATAAAAAAAGCTGCTTACAGAAAGAAAGAACATAGAAATAAATACTTCCTCTGGCTTATTTAATATATTTGTTTGTCCAAATTGTAACATCGATATTTATTTCAAGAAATATTGTTTGATCAGCAAGAGTAAACACTGATGTATCTTAAACTCCAACAAGCAGTTTTTACAATTCATCAAATGACACCTAACTAAGATTAAGTTTAGTCGGTCAACTAAAAGAAACAAAAAAAGGTTTCAGGTCATATAATTATACCCTTCTGTTTCCCAACTTTCTTAGAAATCTCTGTCTAAAAATAATTCCAGCATCCGGATGTCTTGAACAATTGGCTGATTTTAAAACATATAAAAACTCTTATTCCATCCTTAGCCATTTTAAGGTCTTGGTGCTGGCACACAGTAACAGTGCTTAGCACTACTATATGCCGCTTTCCATCTCCAAAGCACTTTACAAACATTAGCTAATTAATCCTCACAACACCCCTGTGAGGTATGTAGGTAAGTATTGTCATCCAATTAGGTAAGTATTAAGCACTGTTATCCCACCAGATAAGTATTAAGGTCTCCCATTTTACTGGGCGTCCTGAGGACAACAGGTTAAGTTACTTACCAAAGGTCACAGGGGGAGTCGGTAGAATAAAACTTGGGATGTTCTGGTTTCTTGCTGGTTATTCAGGCATCCGGCAGCATCCGGTGCTGCTCCCTCAACAAAGGCAGCCATCGCCATCCACATGGAAATTAGGGCTTTCTATAACCCTCCAAGACACAGAGCAATGAGTACAGCGCGGTGGAAAAGATGCGCCTGAGAAGCACAGGCTCCCCTCTTTGAGGTGGGCAAAGATGAGATTGCCGAGAAAATTTCTCAGGAATGTTATTAAGAATAAAGGTCTTGGATCGGGGCGTTTTCCTGTGGATGCACATGGACACGCATCGAAACATATTGTCAGGCCTTGCCCATCGAAAGCTCCTTCTTGCCCTCCCACTTTACCTTTCTTTTCCACTGTCTTGTAAAGATGAACTCTTGCCAAAGTGTCACATCCAGTCCACAAATACACAAACCTATTGATCATGGTTGGCATCTTCTTAACATAAAAAAGTCCCATTTGAAGCCCCATCTCAGAAGCTTCCAGGTTTGTAGGTAAGCTTGAATCCACCAATACACTTGATGGGGCAAATCCCTTTTCAGAGGATCTAAAAAACAGGACTAGCCAAGCACATTTTGGGTTTTAATCTAGTCTCAACAGATGTCAAGCTGGTGAAATAACATCATCCATCCCCCAGAGACAATGCCAGTGTGCGCATCTGCTTTTAATTTCACTTTGCTGCTGGAGAAAAAGTGAAAGCTCCTACTGTAACTCCACTTGGAGCTGTGTTTGTAAGTTAAAAGAGTCTTGACTTGGAGTCCTATGGGTTTTGTGAAGTTATTGAATTTTAGACTGGTATAAGAAGGCCCCAAAAAAGCACACACACCCCCCCCTCGAGTGAGCCTGTTACATCCACAGTCCCCGGTGGGGCATATTGCAGGGTCTGCTCAAGGACCCATCATTTGCTGATGCGTGATGGACAGTCATGGCTCTCCTCTGCTCAGCAGTTCGGCCCTTGGCTAGCAGCAATGTCATCCTGCGGGAGCGGCCCGGGTGCGATAGCAGCTCTTCTGAATGCGGTGGAGCGGCACAGCGATGCTCCAGATCTTGCTGGAGCTGGGGCAAATCCCAAGTGTAAAAAAAAACAAAAAAAAAAACAAAAAAAAAACCTCGACTAGATTTCAACTGAGTTGATTTATGTTTTCAAGTGGAAGGCGGTTTTAGCTGAAGTAAACTACACAGTTTTTAAATCATTCAAAATTCATGGCAGTTTGATCCCACAGGACATCAAACAAACACAAATGATTTGCCAGGAATCCCTACAAATTGAAATAACCAAACCTTTACAGTTCCAGCAAAAGTCTTAAACCAGTTCTAAGGAAGAAAAAAAAAAAAAAGGATTAAAATAGACAATTTCTATTTTACTCATCTACACAAAAACATCTCCAGTGAAATACATATCCACATCAAATGCACACAAAGAAGAAGCCCAAACATCTAATGTCTTGAAACTCAAAAAACCTCCAACCCACAACCCAAAAACAAATAAACGAACGGAAATAAGAGTTATGAAAAAAGAAAGTAGATTTAGATTCTGTTGC
This sequence comes from Ciconia boyciana, assembly GCF_034638445.1. NCBI lineage: Eukaryota > Metazoa > Chordata > Aves > Ciconiiformes > Ciconiidae > Ciconia > Ciconia boyciana. The sequence continues at coordinate 5,077,317 of NC_132943.1, read as the reverse complement.
ATTCTTTGGAGTGGTTTTATTTTAACATCAAACTGAAATTAAAAGAAAAAAATCTGAGAAAACTAACACAAAATGCAGGTAATAGCCATGTGTGTTACAGTCATGAGAAAGAAAATAGGCAACCAAAACTGTGACAAGAATGTGCTTAGTTATTATATTCTTTCAAGCTTGGTCTGCCAGCATTTTTTCCTTTTTTTTCTATGTACTGGTCATTGGTGCCTGCCAAAAGACTTTTCATGAATTTGCGCGATCCCGTTTCCCAAAACCAGAGGAAATTATGTTTCTCCATAACCGCAAGACTCAGCTGTAGGTTTTACACCACGATTTGTAACTGTAAACTAACACGGTGACATGACGTTCCCCTGCCTAAATAATGAAGACCAAGCGAGTAGTGAAATTTCAGTGTGGGTTATGCAAAATGAAAGGATTAAAAAATGAAAAGAGCATTCACTTCATGTTGCTCCTTTAAAACATTATCACATAGCTCCTTTTTTTTTCCTAACCTGACCTTTTTTTCCCAACGGTTTGTCTATAACTTAATATAACTAATTCTTTTGAAATAATGTTCACAGTTAGCATAATTGGTGTTATATAGTTCTAATGTACATTACAGAATATTCTGTCACTAGACACTAAATTGAAATTTTAAAGAAAATGATAGAAATAGCTGTAAGGGAAAAAGTACCCTTTTAAATCTAATTTGCTATGCACCGCAGTAGGGTAATGGATGCAATGAAAGTTCCTTTATTGAGTTCCCATGTCCAAAAGGTATTTAGGTAGCAAAGGATGTTAAGCAGACCCCCTGTGCTCCTCCTTTAAGTAAAGATAGCAGGAAATAAGGTATATAGGTTTGTGTCCTCCTGATTTTTATTTCCTCAGGAGTACAACTTATGCAAAGGGCACCTTAGGCTACTTGGAGGATCACAAAGGGTGCCCTCGACCCCCTCGCTGTCTGCATGAATAGAAGCATCTAAAGGATGGCTGAAGCCATACAGCGAGTTAAATCCTTCAGGTGGGTCTTTTCAAATTCCAATAGTGAGGAGTTACTGGAGAATTGGTAAGGATTTCACTAGGCCCCAGCAGGTTTGAGATCAAAAGCCCTGGTTAAATAAAAGCCTGTTGGGAAATCTTAAAACCTCTTTGTAATGTAACTTAAAAAAGTTAATACAAAGAGCCCTTAGACTGAAGCCTGTAACAGCATGAACAAAGAGTATATCAAAACTGATTCCATTAAGGGAAGGCAGACAAATAAATTCATTTAATTTAAAGAGAAATCAGATATATTACTCTGCTAAAAACTAAAAAGCATACCAGGAAAAAAAAACCAACAGAGTTTACAATTCACAAGCACATAGAGCTGTGAATAATAGAAATAGATATATAAAAAATCTATTTATAAATATGTCTCAGAACAGAGAACAGAACATTATATACACACGTATATGTTTAAGTATCAATTTGTCCAATATGTGTGCGCGCGTGTGTGTGTATAATTCTAGTATATACATATTTTTATCATTTATGAGGCCTCACGCTGGGCTTTCAAATCTGCAGTTAGATATAGCTATAGACGTATCCAGAAAAACGCAGCTGAAAGAGCCCCTACATTCAAACTGACACAAGACATTTTTCAACCCAATTAATTAAAAAAGATGGGTGCTCATCAGTCAGCTGGCACAGGTTTTTTTTCTCCATCATATTGCCAAAGTGTCACAGTGTTAGTTGTGCAGCATGTTTAAAACAGAAAATCTGGGGCTTGGATTTAGATATCATTTATCTGCTGACCTCTTTCTGAGCAGCTCTTATGCTTTTAACTCATTGGGGGGCCTGCACCAAAGCTGGGGGGTAGGAAGGGAAAGACATAGAATTACATAGAATCATTTAGGTTGGAAAAGACCTTTAAGAACATCCTCTCGGCGACGTGCTTGAAGATCTCGTGTTGGACATCACTGGCACACGCCCCTGGGGGCTGCGCACCGTTTGCACGAAGCAAGCCATCTCCTGTGCATGGGACGGATGTGTCACTCCAGCACAGTGCTTGGGCTGGGGGGACCGCGACCCGGGGTCCCTCACTCACAACGGAGTCGGGTCACTTGGGCGCAGGATGCTCCGGCACCCCTGGGAGGGAGGAGAGGGACGTCCTGTCGCCCCACGGCTCACTCTCCCCATGATGAAGAGTCACTAATAATTGTGCTCCCTCCACCCTCCGAGAAAGGAAGGGGCAGGGCTGAATTTTACTGCGTTTGTGAGGCTTTTCGTTATTATTGTGATGGGGGAGATGCAGCTATCTCATTAGCTAGAAAGCACATTTTACTCTTTAAGAAATTATATTCCTCTCACAGATTTCATAGGCTGTGCAGCTAGAAGAGGGAGATGTATGAGTTGTACAAACGAGGGTGAGCGCCTGCAAAAATCCGTGTTAATGTTCTACAGGATTTTTTTAAAAAACTTTTCTCCTTGTAATTAAAATCTGACATTTTAGTTCAACAATGCTAACCCTGAGCTCATTACCTTCATGTATAGTGGGGGAATGGCATCCACGCTCATTCTCTAAACCCCCCTTCATGCTACCGACCCCTGAAACGCTGCCCCTACAGCAGGCACAAATCAGACTCTGTCCCTGTACTCTTTAAGAACAATTTTTCTGAAGATAAGAAATCAGCAACATACCTCACATATGGTGCCTTTCATCCCAGTCAGCAGCAATAGCTTCACAACCTACACCAATGCCATTAATTTTATTTTTTTCTTTAGACCCCTAAAAATGCACAGCAATTCAAAGCCTTTTAACGATAGGTATGGTTACCATTTTAGCAATGCCATTTCTGGTTATCTTGGGTGGATCCCACCAAATTAGTTCAAGGGCCACTATTTGTCAATGGACCATCACTCTGTCCACAAAATCACTGTGGTGTCTGCTGAAGAACTGCCCTTTGCAATAGCAACCCCAGAAAATGGGCAAAAATGCAGAATGCCAGATCGAGATGGGACCATGAGGGAAAGCCAGGCAAAAGCTATTGATATTTAGGGGACCTCGGTCTCAGTGCCGTGACTGACATCCTTGCCCTAGCAACAGGTTATCTAATAATCACAGGAGATAAACGTCACTTTTGGCTCCTTGTTTGAGAGAAAACATCTCCGAAAGCACCATATCTAATAATATCAAAGGTTGTGGTGGCTTCTGCATCGCTGGTAATTTTTAGACCGGTAGAGGATGAGGTTTTCTGGTTCAAACAGGAATTAATTGAGGTAAGTCATATGGCTTGTGTTATACACGTGACATCAGATGATCCAAATAGTCCTTTCTTGGCCTTATAATCTACAAATAACCTTGTGGAGGTACTGCTCTCCTGTGGATTAGTGGCAAACCAATGCTCCTTTTGCTTGGATGAGTTTTCTGTTCTAAATACTGTCCAGACCTGCGTGGCCTACAGGATTTGGCTGGATCACAGTCCCAGACGGAGCCATTGCCAATTAATGCCAGACATGTGATAAACCGGGGTAGGACATGCTCCACTTCAGGTGCTGTGCGATTCTGGAGTATCATTAATAGCTATGTAATGAGCCAGGTTTAAAGAAGAATAATTTTGCTATAAGGACACTTACAAATATTATTTTATACTTGCTATCTTTACATTACCTTGCACCGTAAAAGACCCAGACTATCAGACATCATGGAGCTCTTTGGCTCTGAATTAATCAGATTCATTTGCAAGAGCAAGGTATAATTATGGTCATTTTCTAGTCCATAAAAATCACAAGAGTCCAGAATTACGTGGGTAACAGGACAACCTATTCCCATATGGAAAAACGAGCACATGGGGTCTTGTCGATCTTGCTTGGATTACAAGGCAGAGGAAATACCTGGCTGAGCAGTGCTCAGGAATTATCAGGTGGATGATATTACAGGAGCAAGCCGGGTCTTTATTTATTTGCTTTATAAAGATGCCTCCAAGTTCAGGTTGTTCGAGTTACATAAATGCTAAGCTTCCTCCAGACTAGCTCCACAGCCCTGATTGCTCTAAGTCCTTCGCTGTGACCGGTCAATGCAGTTTTCAGAAACCTGGGAGATGCGTGTGATGGAAACCCCTCAACCTAGAGGTGAGCTCAAACTCAGTCACCACCTCAAAGTCCACTAGAAAGATTTCTTAAATGCAGATATCCTTATTTCTGTCCCTATCTCTAACCATGCTTCATTTTAACCCCTAGGATAATTTGGTATGTAGAAGGAAACGTGTCATTTATTAAGTCAACAACCACTTCCTCTGGTATCTACAAAAATGTCTTCTGAGGCTTCCCTTTCAAGTCCTGATGTTACTTAGATTTGCAGGCTGAGACTGTAGCAAAAGGTGGAAAAACTTACAGTCATTACATTGATTAATCAGCTGCTGAAATTTGGCTTTTCAGCGTGACACCGCTATTCTCCGAATGTGTGGCCTACTGCAATGTAATCAATTTGTCTGTGCAGGCTCCAAAACCCCAGAGCCACACAATGCAAAAAGGCAATCTTCTGCCCTCTTTGACCACAATAAGCAACATTACTGAAATCACTGCTCCCGTACAAGTGTAGCATGACCCCATATTTGTAGGCAGCAGAGTATGACTTCATTAAAAATCATATGCTGTGTTAGGGACTTCAAGGTTTTGCAAGGCAAGCCCGCATCAGAGCAGCATATGTCTGAAACTGATAGTAAAATGGGTAATGCCTTAAACCCCACCTCCATACTGTTATTTACATACGTATCTTTCATCTGACATAGGCTTCCCCTCCAGCACCTTGAATATATCAGTCCTAAGGAAGAGACTTTAAGTTCAAAGAGTGCCAGCCCCAAATCAAAGTAGGGGGTTATCGAGTGAGGTGCGCCAAGCAGTAAGACAAAACATATGCATTTTTAATAGGTAGCCTCTCCTCCCCCTGAGGAAGCCAAGAAAAGAGACTCTGTGAAGCTTCAGCAGAAAACAAGTTCAGTGGATTTATACTCGGGCTGCTATTCGCAAAAACAAAATTCACAACTCTCATATATCTCTGCTAGATGTTTTCCAAGCACTCTTCAAAAGCACACTGGCCCCAGCCTTGGCAGTCCTATTGACCAGGTGAACTCGTCTCCATGCAGCATCGAAAAAGAAGATGGGAAAAATAATAATAATAAAAAAGAAAAATAAAAAGGCCATGAAAGAGAAACAAAAATCTCAACAGGTCTGTATGGAATTTCAGCAGCACTTTATTTATTAATGCATATGTAGCTACCATTGTATTCCAGCTCCCAAAGACAGATCTGTAAGGAATAGGCCACATGCTGATTGACAGCAGCCATAATTCCATACAATGAGACTGTATTAAATTGTTTGATGTGATATGATACTCATCACTTGTAACTGATCAAACATACTGCTGCATCAAACAATATTACAATACAATCAGGCTGGATATGGTTCCTGCCAAGGCTGTTCATCACATTGCACACTTCTGCATTAAACATATCTATTAATAGCATTGACAAAGTACTCCTCTCCAAATTTTTCCAAAGAATTGTATGACATGAAATGTGCACAGAAATCCAGACATAATGCTTTGCAGTTTGAGGCAGCACTTCCGTTGGCTGAACGCTTTGACATGAAAGGCTTTGCTGATTTGGGATTTTTGTAGGATAATACCAAAACTTGCAAACCTGTGCCCCAAAACAGAGATGTGACATTCCAGCTGCCTTTTTTTTTTTTTCCTGTTGGATATTTTTCTTTTTCTTTCCTAAATGCAAACAAATTGGAAGATTGCATATTTTTTGACTAAGATTTTACTTTTGCTGTGGTTCCCCCCAGGAGAGCTGCTCTAGCCTGCTATCTTGCAGGAAGGAGCTGTGTTTGCTAACGCTGACCCTTTTAGAGGCGGGAGCCATAAATAAAAGAAACAAATTCCTTGTCACCGCCGTTCCTGCTGCAGACATAGAGGGTGATCCGCTGCAGCCCATGGGGGACAGGACTCGCTGCGACATTACAACTGTAGGGGCTCTCTCGGATGCAGATTCTTAAATGAGCCTGGGTCTCTAGAGGGCAGAGGTCAGCTGTCCTCAAATCTGTGTGAATGCTAGATTAAGTTTATTAATCTCCCTGCTTTCACTTAAAAACCAAATTATAAGATGGTTAAATGTTAATGCCCGGGAGCTTGTGAGATGATGAATGCCCTCAGCTACCGCTGCTAGAGGGAACGCAAGGTGTTCAGACCCCAAAAGGGTATTAGAAGTTAGTGGGATGCACTGAGGAATACATTTTCCCCATGAATTACTGCATGCCTTACGCCTGGTGTGCATTTTGTTTGCTGTTCGGACAGCAGCAAATGCAGCCACCCTCCGACAGGAGTGCGAGAGGTGCAGTTGCTGGCTGGAAAGCTGTTGGCCCCAATTCAGGTACCAGTGACTGCCCACCTTGATGTCCGAGGGGTAGAGCAGATATGCCCACTACATTGGAGGGGCATAACCTCAACCACAGCTCTTTATATAGAATTTATACCTGTGCTTGGGTGAGGTTTGAAATACCCATCTCTCTGCACCGACTCTCCAGCTCCCAGGAACCGCATGAAACCAAGCATGCAATGAACATGGTATTTAGCAACCTTCCGAACTGCTTCTATCAGTGTATCTCATAAAACTACTCCAGCGTGGAAAAATGAAGTGATAAATGAGCATGAGGCTTCCATATAATTCCTCGTGGACAGGTATGCACATCATAATTGGACAATCTGGCCCCTTGATTGCTATCTGAGCTTGGGAGACCAAGGATCACATAGCCATGGAAAATACGAAGTAATATGCAGGAATGCCTGACTATCTGAAGCTGGCAGAGATCACCATTTTTTTTCGGGTTGGGAATGTATACATTTCACATTTATGAATTTTTGCAAACTGCAGTGACAGAAGGTGTCTTTTGTCCTGCTTTTCACTCCTGTCGTGTCAGCGTGAGCAGATTAAACACATCACACGGCAGCAAACTCTCTCTGTTGACGGAACCAGCTCCACAAAGGTTGCTTAAGAAAGGTGTGTAAGGCATTTTCTTTTTCTAATGAAAAAAAGAAAAAGTCTTTCAAGACTGTAAACTGCCTCAGAATGGTACCTGAGATAGAGAGACAGAGATTGACTTATGATGGAAAGCATACAGGAAAGGGCTGGAAAGGGCTTTCACACTCTGATGGCCAGTTTTTAGCAGCAACAGCTCGGTGCGGCACATAGAGCTAAAGAAGCTGTAACTTTCTATCTGGGTGTAGCTAAGTAATTCAAGATGCTGCAAGTTAAATGTAACAGTAGAAAGGAAGAAGTTCAAAAACAAAGTCCCAGGCATTTCAGCGCAGCGTATAGTATGCTAAATTGTGGTATTACAGAAATTGCTAAGAGTTTGGCCACAAAACGTTTCATACTGCATTGCATTCTGCCAGGGCTGGGTTCCAGCAAGCCCAGACATTTTTCCCTTCACCTGTGCTTTTTTTTTTCCCCCGTTTGTTAACACAAAACAAAAACCTCCCACTATATCAGAGAATTACAGCCCTTGTCCTGAGTGTACCTCTCTGTTTATTAGATCAGCGCAACCGAAAACTCACCACGCACCAGGCAAAGATAACGGCAAATGTGTTCTTACCCTCCCCGCACCACCTGAGTGCCGCTATTATTCCTCATCCTTGGGGAAAGGACCCCATATGTGAGTTTCAGAAACCACCTCAGTAACTCCAAGCATCATTATCAATAGTAGGATGAACTGCAGCTGGGATGCACTGAGAAGGCACGGTAATACTCGCCCTAATCTCTGCATTCATCTCACTGGCCCTCACTAGGAAGTTTAAGTACATTTACTGGGGATTCTTCAGCCCTTGAAAGGTAGGCAGACATCTATGAGGCTTGACGTACTAGCTAATTAACTTGGGTTTGGAAAAAAAAATCTTCTTATCTACTTAACTTCGAGACACTCTCTTTGTTTTTAAGCCTGCAGACTACCTTCTCTTTAAAATGCACATTACATACAACTCAATAGTATGGAATGTATTATTTTTAACGAGGACCTATTTTAACTTGGACCTAAAACTACTAACATTTGACAGAGAGGTTTTTTTTAAAACATTTGCAGAATCAGCTGAATGATAGTCTGTAGCCCGTGTTTCGCAAGACAGGCTACAAAATCATGGTGCTTTTTTCTGTCCTTAAAAATCCAGGAATGTGAATGTATGAATCACTTGAAAATGAACCCCCAAATGCATACACACCCCCAAAACCTATGAGTTGTTTAAAAAAATCTTCCAGTTTTTGTTTCTTGGTGTCTGCAAGGGGCGAATTATTGAGGCTGGGAGGAAGTGATTGAATTCGTGCCGGCAGTAGTTGGGGCACGTGAGTGTTCATGCAGTTCTTCTGACGGGAACACAGACGTGAGCAACTCCTGTAACATCCCTGCTCAGCATTAAACCGCACTAAAATTTCCTGCAAATTGCACAGAGCGATTTTAAATCCTCACCATATTCCTAACAGATAGAACAGTGGCATGATTGACCAAGCTTTTTTTTCTTCTTCTTCTTTTTTAAAGTACACATATGATGATGCATCATAGTTATAAACAGATGGTATTTGGCCTCCTTCCTATTCTCAACATTTGGAATTCCTAAACTATGTGAATTAAACAATAATATTTTATAAACATACAAGGGATTTTGCTCACTGCTTTGTTAACATAGAAATTATACAATGCTGACATTTATTTAAATTTTAAAAAGTAAACAAGAGTGTGTATTGAATTAAAGCAAACTAAAATCAACAGAAAGAAATATGTTCTGCGCGCACGTTACCTACAACTGCCCGGGCCTTTTTAGGGGAGACGTAATGGGATGAAGCACAAATTGTAGCTTAGACAGTCTGATCCTTTGTGCTCGAAAGGCTCATTTAACACCTCACAGTAAACAACGGATATTTATACCATAATTGGCCAGTTGACCATCAGTTGTTCATTTACTGTGTAACCTACTATGCTATTATGGAGTTAAAAGAAGTTCCTTTCTGTTGGCTTTTCTAGGAGTGAAAGTGTGTTTGCAATTTTAGTACCAACTGGATTCAGTCTAACACTTGTACTTAGTATGAGAAACATTTTCATAATACCAAAATTTGGGAGAATAGGAGTATTCCTGCCAGGAAGGGAAGAAGAAAGTATTGGTTCTTAAAAGAAGAATTCTCTTTGCTTGGTTTCCTCTTTCCTTTCCATTTTAACCCCTTTTTAGGCGCCTCTCTAGCTGCGCAAAATTGAGAAGCACTTAGGTTTTAATCACTATTCCCAGGTCTGCAAAGAGGGTCTGTGATGAATAAATAATGAATCAGAGATTTTAATCAGTGTTATGATTTTTGAAAAGCCTAATTATCATTGTTTACAGACATGCCTTTCCAATGCATTTCCTTCTTGTGCCTTCAAAGCTCTAAGGGTTAAGCCCCTCGCATGCATCCCTCCCATTCCTCCTCAGCGCCGCGCTCCTTCCTGGGTTTGCTTTCGGGGTTTGGGGGTATTTTTTTGTTCGTTGGGGGTTTTTTTGGTTTGGTTTTTTTTTTTGGAGGCCGGGCACCCAAACCGTAGGAGAGAAGGAGCCGGGCAGGCGGAGGCGCGCAGGGCTGCGGGAACGCTGCCCACCCCCGGCAGCCGCTCCGCACCCGCGGAAAGGCCACCGCGGGGTGCGTGCGTGCGGCCGTCTCTTTGCCGGCTCTCGATATAAATGTCACAAAAGACTCTTCTTCTCAAATCGACGCGATATGTTGCTGATCGATAACATTGATGATAACAAGTGGCGGGCGGCTCCCCGCCCCAGCGAGCTGCCGCCCCGGGGCCCCCGCGGAGCACTGCGGAGCGAGGCGCAGGCAGCTGGGCTGGGCTCCGCTCCCGCCCGCCGGGCTGCGCGGAGAGGCGCGGAGAGGCGCGGAGCGGGGCCGCCGCCGCGCAGCCCCCGCAGCGATCGCCCCCGGCTGGGGAGCATCCGCTGCGCCCTCCTCGCCTTTAGCGTTATTATTATTATTATTATTATTATTATTATTATTTTTGCTGTATCTGCTGGTGGCCTCGTTTAACCCCGGCTTCCCTTCTCTGCCCCCACCTCCATCCTTTCGGCCTCGCCGGGATGGGAAAAGCCTTTTTCCCGGGTGGGATATTCGGTGCCAGCCTCCCACTCCCCCCCTCCCCGTCTCAGAAGCGCTTCGGGCAACTCCCCGGGCCCGGCCCGGCCTCCCCCGGCAGCCGCCGCCGCTCCCCGGCTCCGCCGGCCGCGTCCCGGCGCTCGGCGGCCGCGTCCCGCTGCCTCCTCCCCGTTAAACCCTCGCTGCTGCTGCTGCTGCTGCTGCTGCTGCTGCTGCTGCTGCTGCTGCTGCTGCTGCTGCCGCTTCCACAGAGGGTGGGTGATAACTTGTCTCACAGCTCCAGAGCACTCCATTATCAGTTTCCAGCAACAGCTGTGCATCTTCGCGAAGAATGCAAAGAAATATCAGAAGATAATGCAGCATTGCTATTTATTACCCTATAATTAAAGTCCTGACGGTGTTTCTATTATAAAACCTTATTTGCAAGGGTTCGTAACTCAAGAAGGCAAAATTTTCCTTCAAGAGGAAGCCTGGCGTACCAGACTGAATCATTTAAAAAGTATTTCAGTTCAATAAGGTTAGCCTATGAAAGGGTAAAATTCTCAAGGACTTTCATTAAGGTGCTCATTTATATCTGCAAATAAAGCATTGCAAAGTCCCCTGAATCAAGGATATATAAGAAGGAAAATATTTTTTGCAAAATCAAGGATTCGCGGAAAGGTTTTAATATAATTCTACGAAATTATTCCCATGAAAACAATTTGTTTGAAAGAAAATGTCCTCCGGTCCTTTCCACACAAACTAGTCTTGGGCTAGTACATGAGAACCAAACTTAAAAGTGACTATGAGCAGAAATGAGACTGACTAATTCATTTCAACTGTCCTTACTGGAATAAAAATCAAAGAGTAAACAGCTTGAACAGGGAAAGGTGAATTTAATTCTCAAGGCCCCTTAACTTTTAATAATCTGAGGAACAATATGGGAGGTACATTCTACCCTCCCAGTTACCCTGATATAAATTCATTCAAGATTTATATTGGTGTAATAGAGAAGCAGAATTCGCTCCATGATTTCTAATGAACTGCTGGCTCGGTCTTTAAAAATGCAATTAGAAAAATCTAGCCTCCTAATTCAGAACAGCTTTGAGCTAAGTCAGAGGTCTCGATGCTGCAAACACGGAGGGAAGCCAGTCTGTACCACGGCTCCTCGCGGTGCCTGCAGCACGACCAGAGCGGGGCTAGGAATGCTGGAAACGGTTTCCTACAAAATTCCCTAGTTATTTTAGGATTTTCTATTATACGGGAAAAGCCAATTCTCATGTGGAATAAACCTGTGTTTCCTGTGATCTCAAGTACTAAGACAAAGGGCTTGCGGGATTAGGTGCCTGGCCTGGTACTGGTGCAGGAGGCAAGGAGCTGTCTGGTCCGAGCACAGCCTGGTGAGACTGGCAGGAGTCGGGAAAACCCATTCGGCATTAACTCTGCGCCGACACTTGTATCAAAGCGCTTGCAGTTGCTGTGTCAGTGCAGGTGAAACATCAATAAATATGAAAGTAAGTCAAGGGCTAATTCTGTCATTTTACTCGTAAGATTAGGTCTCTGCATTCACCGCTTACTCATGTGTGTGGGAACAACGGGACCGAGATCCCAATTTGTCTCTCTGACCTTTTGAAGTGAAGGCTTTAAATGAAGCAGCGCCGAGCCGTTGTCTCGTTTGATCTTCAGAAACTGCGAGGCAAAACTCCTCAGGTTGTTTCAGTCTACGGCGGGCTGGTGGGGGGAAGACTGCTGCGGGGGAAATATCTCCTCTGACTACCGGGAAGTCCTCCCTCACCCTCTTGACCGAGGACCTCGAAACGGACCAGGGTGGCCCCCGACATGAGGCCACCCTGAAGGTCCTAGGAGATGCGGTAAGGACGTTTTCACCCTTGCTCTACAGCAGCTGTGTATCTTCGCTAAGAACGTAAAGAAGTATCAGAAGATAATGCAGCATTGCTACTTATTACCCTGCAATTAAAGTTCTCACGGTGTTTCTATTATAAAATGTTATTTGCAAGGGTTCGTAACTCGGAGGGAAAATTTTCCATCAAGATGAAGCCTCGCTTAACGGACTGAGCTGGGTATCGTTAAAGTATCACTGATCAATAGGTAAACCAAAGCAGGGCATCACCTTGCCAAGGAGCTGGGTGAGACCTCCTTCAGTCACGGGCCTGACCAGGGTGTGCGCTGAGGACAGCAGGAGCCTTCAGCTCGAAACCACAGAGCGCTGGTGTATCGAGTCTGTTCACCGCGAGCCCTAGCACACCGTTACGGCATCTCCTCTTTCCCTTTTATTGCTTTGGAGAATGACTCACTGTGAAACTCGGACCGATTCGCTTTAATTGTACCATGCCTCAGCTTCCCCATCAGTAAGGACAAAAAAACTTTGCTCTTGTCAGTGATAACATCAGTGGCCGTTTATGATACACTCCGATGGGAAGTGCAAGGTAGTCCTGTTACTTGGCTCTACCGAGTATGACTACTGCACCCACGCACGCTGCCTGGAGAAGACCACTTCCACTCGACCACACTAAATGCCTAGACCCAAGCTGGGCTTTGGTTGAGCAGAAATGAGGAGGAACCAGCATGCAAGACAGATGATCGCTGCAAAATTGCAACTCTGCGGTGCTAGGAAAATACCCGAACGCTTACCATTGGACCTCCCTTGGGTTTTTTGGTTGCGTAATGGGGTAATTCTAAAGAGAGGTACCGCATGCTCTCTCTCACGCTGAAAAAGGACAGTTCAGCATCTTGACGGCGGCAGAAGGCACGAAGGCGCGTGCGCAGAGCGGGGCCAGCCCGCATCTTTCACCTGCTGTGGACAGTGCTCGGGCAAAGGAAAGATGCTGATGTCTGCTGCCGGGGGACAGCCTGCCAGGACGGGGAGAGGAGCTACCCCGCCTGATACACGGGAAGCTGAGACCACAGCTCTCCGCAAAGAGAGGTCTTACCGGGCTTCACATCGTAACGCCTTACCTAGAGTCCTCTTCTTGCTTCTTCCCAGAGCGGAGCTGGAAATCTTGGAATTGTCATAACGTTTTATTATCACTTGCAAAACAGATTCTACTTCATCAGATAAAGACACAATTGCATTCATTGACTCTGACACAAGGATATGCATAGTGATAAACATACAGATAGATGTACACACTTATACATGAATGAGATATGCTAATTAAAAATTGCAGTGGGCACTTTATTAAAAATTTATTGTACAATCTACATCTTCAAAACATTTTACATCAACAAATATAGCAGCTTGACTGCTGGAATCATAAGTGATTTATCTTTAAAAGACTGTATTTGTAACTGGATGCAAAGATTCTTGATGAACTGCCATTACATTTAAACTACTGGTTTTTATTGGAAGTATTTTGACTGTTATCTGTTTGTTCTCCATCCTTGAGAGAAATAAAACAAGTGTCTCGGCTTTCATTTTATCGGATAGATGGCACCATGTAGCATATTTCCCATGCTAGTTTGAATTACAGCTGTTCATCTTTCAGCTTTCTTTAAGATTAATTAAATGCAAATGTAACTCCGCGAATCATGGGATTACCTGCCAGACCCCTTATTAATACCTTCACTTAAAAACCCCTGTGCCAGAGAGTCATTAATTTGCAAAAAAAAAAAAAAAGAAAAAAAAAAAAAAGAGAAGTGCTAAAGCAGCCCTTTGCCTCCAAAGAACCCGGGGATGGCTGCCCAATTAGTCCGGCAGCGTTCGGATCCTCCTTTCAGGCCCTGTGGCCCTTTGAGGACACAATAAGGCTCCAATGATAACCTGGCAACCTAGGTAGAAACTCAGCCAAGTGTGAGCGTTTGAAGCTGCAGCTTGGCTGCCATCGTGTCGGCGAAAAGAAAGAATTCAGGCACCATGTCATCCAGTACAAAGGATAAAAACAGATTCAACCGGAAATTCAATGTGGCACCACATATGGGATACATGAGTGCGGTTATACAACAGGCCACATATTTTTTTTGAACAGTCTCCTGCATGTGATGCCGAGGACATGTGTAACCATCATAACGTCTCTAAGAATCTGTATTTAATTTGAGCTGGGGTGGTGGCAGGGATTGGAGATCTGAAGCCGCCACAGGTTTGTGGCAGATGGCTCTGTGTCAGCTATGACAAGCAGCCAGGCTCGGCTTCCTCTGCAGATTTTCTTTTCTCTCTGATCAGGTAAATATGGGCACACTCTGGAAACTTCCACAATTCTGCCTGAGGCTGCAAGTTTGTGACTTAGCCCCATCTGTCACAAATCTTCCCTCGGTTCTGCTGCGAGCAGAGACCTGAATTTACCGCCGAGCGCTGCCCAAGAAAACCCCGCCGTCTCGCCCTGCGAGGAAGCAGAAGAGAAAAGCGCAGGGAGCCGCGTTAGCTGCCGGGACACCAAAGGGACGTCTCTCGCGCGGGAAGGAGCGCGGCTCCGTGCCGAAACGCTCTGCAACAGCCGGGATTGCGGGAGCGCTGGAAGGGAGTGGGTTGGAGAACGCTTACGCGGCATTATTTGGACGCGGGGTGAAGTCGGCGTTTTTTCTTTTAGGACGAGTAAGCTGGTCGGCAGACCCAGGTTATTGGCTCCTGGATGAGCACCATCACACGTCCGTCTGCTTCACTGGGGGTCTCGGCGGACACGGCAAGGACTGAACAACCGCGGGGACCGGCCTGTCCCTCTCACCCCCAGACGTGGCAGGACCAAGAACTGGCAGGAGTGAGGGCATAATTCCCCTGCTTGACCATCATCGGTCTGGCTTCTGGGCCTTATTTTAAAGTGACCTTGGAGAGAATAAATTCAACTCCTTTTTTGGGGGGTGATAATTCTGCAAAGGTCTGGGCATTCATTTTTTTCAAGGAATAGTGATTCAGTCAACAGTTCCTAAATATGCATAGATAAAAATCATCAAGAGAAGAAAAGTTTTCGCAAAAAGCAAGATCTCCCCCTGAAGAACAGGCAGCATAATAAGATGTCAGCAGCAGTACACTATTCTTTATGACATAATCAACTTTTTTGTTTCTTGTGTCCTAAGACCAGAACTGAAGTAATTAATATCTACTCTGCCATCATTAGACTTCAGAGTTAACCTTCACAATTTAATAAGGACTGTTCATCCGTTCAGACCTGCTGTTTCAGGACAGTTGGAGTTCAGGCAAACCGTACTGATTTGGCGTACATTTTGTGCACTTTTTAAAAAATTACCTCAACAAAATTAAGAATTAGAGACTATTATTCAGCACAAAACCTGAGATTTGGCAGGCAAGACAGCAGAGTGATTTACAGAGCTAATTTGTATCAGGTCAGCTTTACTCTGTGACCCAGCTCCTTCCCTCTGTAAGTGGGTATTGGGGAAGAATCAAGGTGGAAAGCAGCTTGTAGTAATTACTTTTGGAGCTCAACTTTCAAACTCCAAGCACCTTTGGAAACCACCATCAAAAGACAGCATTGGCTGACACGAATTGGGTGCACTGTGAGGCCCGAGTCAGAGCTATATAATACTCCTCAGTAGAGCAGCAGTATTTCCCTGAACAAACTGGTCTGTTCTGAAGTTTCATACATCAGCCTTTCAAAACTCATTTCATTCTTTCTGTCTTGAAACAAAAAAACCATCAAATGTTGGATGCGAATCTATGCAAGATACTCTGGTGGGCTCCTTGCATAGGATGGTTCAGAACACACTGAACTACAAGAGTAGGAAAACAGTTTCAGGCTTTCTTTCTCAAGGTAATTTGAATATACTTTACTGAAAAAAAATAAGTTTTCATGCTTTTTGCAACTTTTCTTTCAAAGCCCATCATATTTCCTTTGACCCATTTCTCTGTCTACCATTTTGCAGCGGCTGCGGTTCATCTGCCAGTTTTCATTTACGTTCTAAAACTAAATTGGAAGCTATCTAATATTGTTATAATAAAAAGTTCAAAGTCCTGGTGTTTATGCTGAAAGATGCACACGTAAGTGCTTTCTTAATGAAAGCTTTCTTCCTGCTCCACAAGTGCAGCCAACTGCTACGAGCTATAGACCGACATTTTCGGAGAGCTGAAATCTCCTCGATATATACCTCAGAGAGCCAAGAGCAAGGCAAACCCTGGGAGAAGTTGAGATGCAGGACACATACATACATCTGTGTACATGCATACCTATATATATGTCTACATAGGTATGGCTGGATCCCAGAATGACCTAGCAGGCAACTTCAACAGCCTACCTGCTAGCTCATTTCTTCCGCAGTGAGGATCCGCATTAGCTAGCGGACCTCACCCTCCCACAGCTGCTGCCAGACCCACATGCTGCTTGAAGACCTAAAGTTGACCCAAAATGCTTAAATTGTGTCCCACAGTCCAGCAGATCTTCCCACCTGTGCAAACCTCCTAAGCTAGCTGGATTTCACCTGCGTCAGCCATACATACGGGAATGAAAAATGTCAAGACTTCAGTCTAACCTGGATACGACCCTGAGCAACTTAATCCAACTTTGAAGTTAGATCCTACTTCGAGGCTGGCCCTGCTTTGAGCAGAGCCTGACCAGATGACCTCCAGAGGTCCCTTCCTGGATTACTCTACGATTCCGTGTTCTAAATGAGTAACCAAAGTTTTCTTTCACATAAGAAATCCTTATGTTATATACATTGTACTTAGGATCCCACGCCTAAGCACGGACACAGAGATGGGAGAGCACGCACACAGCATGCTGCACTCCAGAGTTCCCAGGCTGCTATAACCTTCCCATACAGGCTCTGAGACACAGATCTGGACCGTCTCTGGAAGCATTTTAAATTATGCTCACTGGAAGCCAAGCATCTCAAGAGGCAAATACAAGTTTCCCACTAGTGCTTCCAACCTCCTTCTGACCTGCACCTAATGCTAACCAGGTAGAAGCACAAATTCAATACTATGCCTTCTTTTTTCTCTGCAAACATGCTCTGCTGGAAATATTTGTACTATTTGCACATCCTAGAGAGCTCTAAATTAACTTTATCAGCTCAGGACAAGAGATCTGGAGAACACTGTAAGCAAACATCTGCTCGATATACATTCACCGTTAAAAAGTAAACCGTATGTTTGGCTCCATAAGGAACAGGTTGAAAATTATCTGAGTACAACACATCACATAAACTGATGGCATGGCCTAGAATACTCTGTAAAGTAACGATCACACCAGCACAAAACCAGCTCTCAGGCATCAAAATGGTTTGAATGATGGGAGATAAGAATATAAACACAGAATAACATTCATGAAGAGAGACTGAGAAGACCGGGATACTCTAAGAGTTTGACAAATGTTTATAAAATAATGAATGGTATAGAAAAGATGGATGGGGAGCTTCTGCTTCCAGGCAACCAGCTCCAGAACAAGAAGACACTCAATGCAACGGAAGGTGGGGAAACCCCGAGCCGACTGGAGGAAATGGTTTTAACGTCGTCTGCAAGCATATGATGAACCGCTTTGCTACAGGAGGACGTGAAAGATGGGAACAGGGGCTTCCAAGGGCCTGAATGCCAAAGGGAGAACTATTATGTACAGCCTCGCAATACTTAATACTAGAAGAAGATTGTGAAAGATGATAAAATCTCCAAGTCCAGGGTTAGGACCAATCTCTAACTCTAAAAGACAAAGAGAAGACCTTCAATACCCTATTTCTACCTCTGTCAGCCTTCTCCCAAACATCTGATGCTCACCACTACCAAAACCACGGTACTAAACACATGGCGTGCTGATCCAGAGTGGCAGTGAGCACCCCTACGGAAAAACAAATTTCTCGTGGAGTTTTGCTGGGGAGCGGGTAAGGATAAGGGCAGAGGCATGGTCCCCGGCTCTTACGTGGCCTGTACGAGAACTACGAATGACGACCGGTCCTTGCAACAGGGCTGAGTGGCTGATGGGACGTCTGGCATGAGGCTCCCCCCCATCCTCACGTGTCCAGCGCCCCGTATCCTTAGGCTGAGAATGCCTCCTGCTGCCTTCCTAGCTCTGCCTGAATATTAAAATTGGACCAGCAGCGGTTTTCCTTTCTACATGTTTTCCTGAAATCCCCAAAATACTGCTTTATCTCAAATCAGAGCAAGAAGAGAAGGGAAAAAGAAAAAAAGAAAGTTTTGTTAGAACTGCCCTATACAGCCAAATCCTGAGACTGGAAACAATTCAGATGCCTACGGTCTAACTGGGATCTTAATTTGATTTTACAGCAGTTTAATCCCTTTGAATTCAGCAGACTTCCTTCTACAGTGGTGTAAGAAAGAAAAAAAATCACGCCATGTGTCTTTTCATAGGCAGGTGAGCTTCTGTAGTGTGATGGAAATGAGAAGATGAATGTCAGAAAGTGGGCCAAATTCTTTTCTCCGCTAAACAAGCATGAGTGAGAGTAGGATTTTTCTGTAGGAACTGAAGCTGACAGCATGTCAACCAGCACTCATTCAGCTGGGAGGGCTGGGAGAGATTATTTAAAGTTGTCAGCTCCTTCCATGCCTGGCTTTTGGCAACTTTTCTTGTCCCTTTCCACTGTATACTCTTTATACATGCTGTTTTAAATTAAGAAACTGAAGTGAGGGAACTGAAAGGTAAACTTAAAGAAAATAATGCAGAAACAAATGCTTTGCCCTATTTTTTTTTTTTTTTTTAATTTTAAATCTACTAGATAGGGAGCTTGCGAACACTGACAGGTCTTATGGTGTACTCCGATGGAAACCGATGCCCTGTTGTTGTTACTTGCTTCATTCTGGCTCTTACTTTGGCAACCACAACTACCCAGAACCAGAGAGCAACACTTGATTCCATAAAACTGGAACAGAACAAATAATTGATAACAAATGAGGTTTGCTTTCCACTCATCTCAGTCTTCTGTTAATAACTGGTGGAAGGCAATGTCGAAATGCAAACAAGCCAGCCTTGGGTGCTGTGGGAAGACGCGGGGTAAGTAAAGACATCATTTGGAAAGGTTTTCATAGGTGCTTACATTACGGACATTTTTAAAAGTCTGCCAGCATGAATCTGCTCCGTCGAGTTACGCTATTGCGGTTTAATGGCTTAGGCTGTGCGTTTTCACAGGGATAGTCACTGTGTCCGGCTCCCTGCCCCGACTGCCCTGCTGCCGTTTATCTCCCTTTTGCCCCTGACTTTGTCAGCAAGAGCGCTGAGGACAACCGAAGGAATAAACTGCCTGTTTAATGAGACCGCTGCCTAATTATTATGGATATCCTTAGTAATAAAACCCCAACAATATGTAAAAGGATAAGCCAAGGTACTTCTGATGATGATTCCTTCCCAACCTGTGAAGCAGAATCCCCAACCAGCAGAGAAAAGCACTATTTGCTTTTAAAGCAGTTTTACTTTCAAGACTTCACAGCTACTTTATGAACTTCAGGCAGGGAGCGTGTCAGGAAGGTTTCTGAAAGAAAAATAGCTAGTTAGCATGTGCCACTGTGCTAGGGGTGCCTTTTTGATTCCACTAGAGTATATATAATACTATACCGACCTGAAAAAAAGTGGAAATACAGCGGCAGCGCTGCGTACCCTTCACAATTCCACTCTTTTCAGCCTCCTAAAAAGCAGCATCGTTCCAACTATAATTACATTAACAGCACATATCTAAGTTAGCGTTTTTCTAGGAGGTTTTGCGGGTAGTTTCATTGCAAAAGGAAGACTTAGCATACGTGGGTGTAGGTACAGAAAGACAACTCTTAACAGTATTCTCCGAGCTGATCCAAAGCCTATTAAAGACAACAGGGATCTTTCCTCTGGTGCTCACAGGTTCTGGATTAGGCTCTGCTTTACTCATTTTAAAACGATCCCCCGTTCAGCTCAATTGCTACCTGTTGCAGACACTCGAATGCTCAGAAGATCTGAACGGGGCTGCGCTGTTAATAGCGCACGTGTACGAGGGGTAGGATAAACACCTTCAGCTTCTGCCTGCAAGTCATCCCAAGGGATTTTTTTAATAAAAGAAAATTAGCATGTTGCTCAGGGGGCTCGTGCACACATTTTAAACCCGTACTATTTTATATCAGTATTTGCTCTACCGTTATTTCCATTTTTAGTGCGCCTTGGCTCTGTTCAGGAGTTGGGGATCCACAGGTAGAGAGAAGATCCACCTGAACGCAACTATTAGCTGAACTTGAAGCACTGGGAAATGCCAAGGTAAACGTTTAAGGACTCTTTTCCCTTTGAAGCCACCACGTATAACTATACGGTACTACTGACTCAAGAAGTAATGCTGAACACTGGAAGTGTTCAGTCAGCATTTTAAACTATTATGAGCTACCTTCTGAACCATTGCCAAGTTAATAGACAATGAAAGATAATGAGCTTGAAATTGGGTGTTAAATTGCATTTTTGGTTCTCTCCTTTTTTCTTGAAGTTTAACTGTTTCCTGCAGAAACAACATCATCTTTGATGTATCATTATGTAAATGTCTATTTTTAGGTCACAAAAAAAAGTCAGGCGTGGGCTAAACCCTCGCTCCTCCTGCTACATGTGTGCGCGAAGGGGTAGAGAGGCAGACGACAGCCAGCAAGACCCAAGACTTTCTGGTCCCCAGAGGGAGGAAGGTGGAGAGATGAGGTTCGGTCTGCTGGCAGCACCAGCCTCCAAATTACGGCGACGATTACTCGACTTGCTCGTTAACAGCGTGCCTGGACGGCGACAGCCAGGGAACGCTAAAAAGACCACATTCGTATTGCACGGGTAACACGAGGAGTATTTCTATGCACTCCTAAGCCTTTACGGACTTTCGGCTGAATTCAGGTTTTTTAGAACCTGAAACACCTTTGTTGTGCAGGGGTAACGTGCATCCAACCTGCCCGCGGCATAGCCAGGACTGTAAGTCAGAAAACGCCGTCAGTTTACATATCAGCATGCAGAAAATAGCAGTTGTTTTTCTAAAAGCAGCATGGTGTAATAATAGCTCTTCACTGGAATAATATAAAATTTAGTGCTTCATCTACAATGGTGTAATTAAAAAAAAAAAAAGGTGTGACTCCTAGCAGTATAAATACACCTCTTAAAAATGTGAAAGTCAGTCTAGCATTGAACACTCGATCAAAACTTGAATGGAAGGTCTGCCACTGAAACTGTACTTTCTCTACATAAATAACTGCAAAGAATAGGACATGAGAAATAACAGTAAATTCTGCTTCCGATAAACTTTATGTTCAACATACCTTAAATAGCAAAGAGTTAAAATAATCCTAATTATCAAAATAATTCATATAATTCCAAAAGGCAGAGAAATCTTACCTGATACCAGTCACCTGCATTTTTTGAGGACTGAAGATTAAATTAGGATAGGAAGGTAGGCTTATCCTCATTAGTATAATTGTAGGATCTTTCTTTTATTTTCCTTTTAAACTAATGAGTTGCATTAATCCAGGTTCATTTTTATAAGCCTCTTGGGTCCAAATGTAAAGGACAGTCATTTTAGAAAACAATAAATTAAAAAAAAGCATGTAGCATGCATTAAGTGCACGTATTTCATAAGACCTAGGTTAATACAACTGGCATCTAGTTTAATTAATCCTTGTTAGTGTAACGACTAATATCCCTCCCTAGCATGTTTCCTTTAAACATTAGTATGTTAATTAAATGTTGTTTTTTTAAGGGTTTTTTCCTTTGTACTTCAATATGGCATTATATCATGTAAAACTATTCTGAACAACTACCTTATAGAGATGTTTCCTTACAATATCTGGTCTCTTGCAGAAATTCTGAAGCCTTTTAAAAAGCTGTTCAGGTGTAGAATACAGATATTCAGCTGCAGGAAAAACAGATACATTTTTAATGAAACAAAAACCTCAAAGCACACACTCGATATTAGTCACTTTACTAATTAAAAATGCATATTGCTCTGTGCCGCCTCGTGTTTTACATTATTTAAGCATGATTTTATAAGGTTACCTCAGCTCACAAGGATGTTTAATGCTAAATAAGACTGTGTAGTTGTGCTGTTTAGACATCTCCTTTGGGTGATTAAAATACATTATTCTAATGTAACACAATGCATATGTGATACATTTAGTGATGAGATTTTTCAAAGAACTGGTACTACATTAGTGTGTATCCTGTACCGCAGTTGCATACTATTAAGTATTAAATTGTTTAAATAATTTGGTGTGATTTTCAGGCCTCGGGTTTTTTTTCTGTGTATCAAAAAAACCTGCAAACCATTGCAGCATCACTGACCTTTTAACAAAAATCTATCATTACGGGTTGTGTATGCTAACAATGAAGAATGCTATTTCAAAACTTGCTTTTGTGTTATCTTAAAAGAACAGATGGCAAATATAAACTTCGTCTAATGTATTAAAACACATAAAATTTTCCTTAACACTAACATGTTGGCTTGCCAAATAAACAATCGCTTTTGCTCAAGTTTATTCTCAAACTTTGTATGTTAGCATGAATCACGTTACTACGTTTCAGCAAAAAAGAATGCGCAACAAAGCAGCTACCTGGAAATATCTCTGGGTACACCAAGGCTTTGGGACACAGCGGGTAACAGCCGCAATATACAGCTTCGACCCTGAAGATTAGAAATAATAAATACACAAAAATAGACGTTAGTGAGCCAAAAACTTATTTTGGTGCAAGAGCACTGAGGTTGACTACAGACAGTACGAGCGAAACATCTTTTTCTTCAGCAGCATAATCCTTCTAAATGCCAAAGTTGCTCTTTTTAAAGAAAATTTTATTGATCATATGAATTACATAGAACAGAACAGCGAGCATATGTTTTGTTCGCTGAATAAATCAAAGCGCAGCTCTGCATTTTTTTGTTTTTTAAATACTGTTTAACACATTTTATAATCAGCAGACAGACACATGTAACAACATGGTGAAGTATGGACGTCTTTTCTTAATAATGCTGCAGAAAAACAAGAGCATACGTGCGCACGTTTGGATATACGTGTACGTATACACAGATGCACACAATCACCATTACCTGGCAGAACAGATATTCTCCCTCGGCTTTAAGACTCCAAAGGTTACAGTTAAATATAGCCTAGGAACAACTTGCAGCATGCTTCAGGCTGGGATATTTTAGCTTATGCACATGCTTCAGACAATTTCCTTTATTTTTCAGGACATAAACTGTTGTATTTTTTAATAACTATTGATGAGATTCCTTTTCCAAAGCGTGCGATGCTTTGTACTTGTGTTTTTTCAAGGAATGATTTACATATCTCCCGTAACATCAAACCGAAATATTTTATAATTGCAACACAGTGGCGCAAAGTTTTCTAGTAGCGAACCTAAAGAAAAGGTATCCTCTTTGTGTTTGCATTTTAATAACGGAACGGGTTAAGGCATCAAGTTTTCAGTTTATTTTTTTTGCATAATGACCATTGATCTGACATAACGTCCTTCCAAAGATACAACTGTAATTTCTGTTGGCCAGAAATTACACAGTGAAATTCAAAACACTTCTGAAAATATGTTTACTTTATGAGAGTCTTTGAATTTCCTCCAACGTGTTGACCATACGAGAGCTTTATTTTTAACTTCAGTTTCCCTCAGTCCCCAGAAAAGAATATCTGAAATCTTGTCAATGTTCACCTTTTCCATTTTCAGTGAGAATCCAAAAGGCTTTCGCTACCTTCATGTGCATATCGGGTTTGGTACTTTATTACCGGCACCCAGAAGGAACTCTGTTTCCTTTAGATCTACTCAGTTTTAAACGGGGGGGGGGGGGGGAGACGACTAACATATTCAGCTTTCATGCTAGAAAACTATGCATATCCACAAAACCCAAAGATACACACTTCCCTGCAAATGCTTTTGCTAAGCAAGGATTGCTAGGGTTTTTTTCATAAACTTTTAAAATTTGTAATTTATGGCTTTTTTTTTTAAATAACATATGCACTTCAGATTGCATTTTAAACATTAACAACAATTTCAAAGTGTACATCGTCTAGCACTATATTTTTTACCAAAGGGAAATGTTTCTGATGTGTGATTTAATTGATGATTTCAGTTCTTAAATATTGTGTCATATGTCAAAGCAAATAGATTTTTAAAGTTTTCTTTAATCTAGGAGAAAAAAAAAAGAGTGAAACTGTGGACATTTCAGTAATAGCTCAGATCACTAAGTTATGTTAAAATATTTGCTTTTTAATCATATCGTCTACACGAAAAAAACCCCACGAACAGCCCCCTAAAACAAAACTGCAGGCCAAGATGCAATCTGAGTCATCATTTGAGTATGCAATTTCCCCTTATGAAAAACCTCTATCAGGATCATGAATTAGTAAAATCAGAATTTAATGCCTCTGTAGTCTGCTGGATAGAAGTTAAAATTTGGAACTCTTTCATTTGCAAATTGAAATTTGCAAAATTTTCCTTGTCAAATTGATCTTATTGACAGACTCATTCGCTACCTCTCCGCACCAAAGTTTACCTGCGTCTTCCGCCAGGTCCTCGCTACAGGCGGTAAAGTCTTGGTAGAGACCGTACCCCGGCAGATGCCGAGACCGAGCGATGGAACCGCACCGGGCAGAGCATCCCCAGCACACAGACACAGGCTTCAGCCCGGAGACGGACAGGGAAGCTTCGCAACTTCCACGCGTTTCTGTCCTCTTCCAGAAATGTAGCGTATCATAACAATAATACAATTATTCTTCATTTCAATCCCTAAGCACTACTAGTTAAATAATAAATAGAGTTCCGATTGATCTATTGTTAAAATGGCTAGTAAATGACCTTTTTATTCCAATT
>NC_132943.1:5030000-5047500 GCF_034638445.1 Ciconia boyciana | reverse complement strand
TTATGAAATACATTATGCATTCTTTCTCTTACCAATGACTGTAAACATGACATTTATAACACGGAGGGAATTTGATCCCATGATTGGAGGGAGAGGAAACACAGTGACAACCATTTATTAAAAAAAAAATCTGTAAAAACCCTCTTAAATAGGTTTTCAGTAAAGTATGTGCAACAGGTTTTATTGGTACTTGTTAGCAATGACCTGCATATGTCATTTGTATGACTACGGCCCTATCAAATGCGTGGTGATGAGACACATTTCACCACGTTGCCCTTTATATAGACTCTATTTATACACGGGGATGAATGAATTGACAAGACAAGAGGTGCGGCATATAGATTTGATATACTGGCATAAATTTAGGACGATCTACATTATTCATAAGCACTGAAGCCACAAATGAGATATGTAACAACATCCAAAATGAGTGTCAATAGAATCTGTTCCCGCAGTGCACCATCGTATATTCCTATCTGTCACATATTCCTTAGAAATTTCTCCTTCGAAGAAATCTGGTGCGCTCAGTCTGGAAAGCAATGTTGCCTTGGGATCTGCGATAAGACCTGCCTGGAGGAACAAGCTTTCAGAAAACTGTCTAAAAAGAAGTGGACAGAAAACACAAAGAATTTCCTGCGCCCGAATTATTACCTCTTTTTCCAATCCAGCTGTGCCACAGTTGGGGACCCAAAAGTTATTTGGATCAGATCAATTTCTTGGTGGCTTAAAAACTGCAAAATTGAAACTAAAACAATTGAAACATCACCAGTCCAGCAGGCAACAGATACGACAGAACTGACAAATAAACTAATCCCAAGTCTATTTTTACAGACCGAAGAGGTAGAGGGATGCAAGTCTACATTTTGGAAAACACGTATGAGCTGAAACATGGGATGTTTTGAAGTTCGCCTGTCGTTAATGTACATTTTAGAAAGGTTTAATTTACTACCAGTGCACCCAGTATAGGATTTGATTATTCTCTTTATTACCACAATATCTCAGGCACAAAGCTGTGTGTATTCAGAATAAACCCAACTTCTTTTTCAGATGGGTGAAACTTTACAGAGTAGTGCTTGTCAGAAACCCAGAAACGGAAGGAGCGTGCAAAAGAGTGGTATAAAAATATTAAAGATTAATGACCACTTTCGTGCCAGATACAAACCAGAAGCTCTCCACAGAAGTCCTTAACCTCACGGTTGAAAGGGAACTAAGTGTTTTCACCTGCTAAAATCTCAGTCTGGATTTCAGATGAGTGACCTCAGCCTGAAAGATTTTGTTTCTTCTCTGAACCATCCAGTCACTCACACCTATCTCTGTATTTAAATAAATATAGAAATGTCTCTGAAACACAAGCCATAAATAAGGTCTTGCACTGCCAAGCAAAATAAAAAATGCTTACTGTCTTTAATAAT
The DNA here is from genome assembly GCF_034638445.1 of Ciconia boyciana. Lineage (NCBI taxonomy): Eukaryota > Metazoa > Chordata > Aves > Ciconiiformes > Ciconiidae > Ciconia > Ciconia boyciana. Next base: position 5,046,088 of record NC_132943.1, on the reverse strand, counting down.
TTTATTTTTACGACATAGCAATATTATTTAGTTTTACAACTAAGAAGATTTTAAACACGTTCTTTCACTAATAGAAGAAAATATGTACATGAAAACTGCTTCTGGAAATATTTATTTTATGGTAACTTTACAGTAAAGGAAAAAAAAAAAGGAAAGGTACCTGGAATTTCAGTGAAAGCCTCTCCAAGGACGGACACATGAAAAGGTAGATCTTTCTCTTTCAGTTTCAGCAGGACTTTAAAGAAAGTCTCAGGATCTTTGTCATGTTCCCTTGAAAGAAACAGAACTTATCTCAGCATCATTTAAGTTTACTTGTGGAATTGTTTTGTTTTGGTTTTTTTTGTATATCAGAACAGTATTTCTCTTAAATTGTACTTTTGGGGACTAAACGTCTTCAGCATAGTTTCCCTCTTTGCTTACGGCACATGGTTGAACGTTTTCCTCGACCCAGCACTCAGGATCAAAACTCAGTTTCATCAGATTCTTATCTCTCTTCCCTGTCTTCAAATGATGCCTTTACTCTTCAAATTACCAACTCTGAAAGTCAGAAAGACTGAGTCATATCTCACCTAGCTGAAGGCAAAATCATGTTAAAAAAAGGGTCGGGTAGGACCCCCCCCCCCCACTTTGTTTTTTTTGCCTGTCAAAAAATATGTATACAATCTCCATTAGAGTTTACCCCCTTTTTCAGGAGCAATAGGTTAATCAAAAACTGTTGCTAAAACCATAGGATTTCCCAAACTGGAATTTTATGAATCCATGCTATTCTCATGAAAAGCTTCTGATCCATTTAGTGCTTTAGGTAAAGAAGAAGGGAATAAACTAACACAAAGCATTTTCTACCTTTAGACTTCTGAGGAGGTAACTGGAAGTTAAAACAGAAAATAAGAAACTTGTACTTATTTATAATTTCAGCTGAAGATAATATTAAAGGTTTGTACGGGTATGACACTCAATGCCTTGAAACACAAGGTTGGTTATGTAAAAAGAAAATAAAAAGCCAATTTGCTAATCTATCTTCTTTACTAGCACAGAATGAAACGTTCAAAAGATACCATCGATGATCTAAATTTCCCAAATTCAGTAAATTATATTAAAAATGAAATGAGATAATTCCCCCACTCCAAGGTGAATATTGTATCTTGCATTTAATTACTTTGCTTTAAATTATTGTACTTCAGACAGATGTGCACCATATGTCTTTAAAATATTTTGGTTTTATTTATTTTTTAGCAAATTCCACTGTTTTCCTTCCTGTATTAAGGGAAAATCTATAGCTCAGCTGTCCTGGTGTCTTTCTTCACAGACTAATTTTGTAGAATGAATCTGTAGGTTTATCACACTGCTATATGAAAGATTAATAATTATATCATTCAGGAAATCTGAAGCCAAATGACATCTGCAGCTCTACATGTGTTAATTTCTCATTCAGTCAATATTTTCAGTTTAGGGAATTAAAACAAATTAATCTTATAATTAATGTGACTTCCCTAGGCTGAGAAATCTTCAGGAATTGTGGAGTTTTCAGAATTAGTTGCATTTTCTTAAAATAAAGCCAGACAATAATTACTTTAAGAAGTCCTCCATCTCCCAGATTTGTTTTGTTCCCAATAATAAGGAGGAATGCAACTGCATAAGCTTCGTAATTTGTTTCACATCTGCGAACCAGGAGTTTTCACGGTGGTTCCAGTAACCGAAGTGGATACGAGCACTGGCTCGGAAAGAGAATTCCTTCTAGCTGCAAAGATCCCAGAACTGCCTACTAGTTTGCTTGCATCCTCACGCTTAAAATAGCCACCTGTTTCTGGCAGGTAAATGATGTTGCCAGTATTTTAGTTCCCTCCAAATGCCCAGCTGAAAGAGCCGAAACAGGATTACAACAGAGGATGCAGACTTGGCTGGAAGGGAACGTCTCTACTGGAAATGTGCAAGTTTGCAAGGAAAATACCTTTGGTGCTGGGAGTCAGTGCAATTCATTATAAGGTTTCCCGTTAGCCTCATTTTAACGTCAGCCTCCCGTTTTCCTCGTTAGCCCCGTTTCCCCTAGGCAGGCTTCTGTGGGTGCTTTAGAAGTGATCCCCATGAGCCCAGCCTGTATCTGACGCTGAGCTACGCACAGCTCATCCCGAGATGGACCGAAACATCCCCGTACGCAGAGCAGGCAGCCCCGACAGACAGAGCCACGGCCCTTACAGGGACCTTTCTAAGCTCTTCACAGCCGCGCTATCAGCTCCGCAGCCACAAAAAGTCCTTCCAGCAAAGGATACGCTTTCCCTCTCCCGTTCCAGAAGAGACCAGGGGTCCCCGAGGCAGCCAAAAGTGGAGGATGCTGTTGGAGCCACATTGTCAAGGAGCTGGCAGGAGAATACGGAGCCTTACAGCTCGTGGAAGCCACATAAGCTGCACATATTTAGGAAAACTGATAGGAATTGGAAGTTGCAGCTTTGTTTAATAGGTGGGGAAGAACAGAAGGAAAATTTGGCACCCAGAAGGAATGCTGAAAGGGGAAACGTTTCCTCTGCACTGGAGCCTCTCTTATGGGCTTTCTGCTGTAGGTGATCCTCCTTCCATATCCCCTTTTAAAATATTTTGCTTATATGTGATACTCCCAGATGTTAATGACACGTTCTGTGAATCTTGTAGCTTTTCTATTTGGGAGGTCATCTTATTCCATTTATCAGTTCCTGTGACTCTTCCACACCACAACCATTTTATTTTCAGTTAAGACCTACAGAAAACTTCTAGCACGTGCACCTACAGATTGCAATGTACCATTATCCTTGCAAGTTAGTAAAGGTATAGCTAACCAGGTAGAAAGCAATAAATAGTACAAGACCACCTCTTTACTGCATCAAAAAGAAAAGAGCTCTGTTTCTTGGCTGACATGGAGAAAATCATATACAATCCAGTCTGCCTTACTCAGCAACAACTGCTAAACACACCAGATTGTCATAGCAGTGATCGTGGAAAAAGATGAACACAATATGGAATGTCTGTTCTGTAAAGATCTGCTCAAAATGACGTGCACTTTTGGCTGCATCTGTTGCATTTTTGAGCTTTATTAAACAGTATTAATTATATATACTCCATTTCCTTAAGAAGAACTGCAAAACTGTATAAAAGCCTGATATTAAAATGCCAACTTTTCTTTTAAGATATTATGTTTGGGGAAAAATCAAGCTGATGTGATTCCAGGGTCCGGCTTTGTTGTTTAGTTTAGGTATTTGAAATGCTCTTGTATTTTTACTTGATTTGATATGCATCTGGTAAAGGAAAAACAAGAACTGGGCATGGTATGAAGATGCTCTAAATTTCATCGTAAGAACATGAAAACATCAGAATGACTAAACTCCAGCTGTAAATGCCACAAAACAGACATAGGCACTATACCTATACTCGGATTTGAGAGCACTGCCATTGGAGACATTCAATCTCGGTGTTTAGATACTGCACGCTACTTTTTTTTTACCCTGGATTTTTTATTTTTGAGTCTAAAACACATTTTAAGAGAGACATTTGAAGTCTCTCTTAAGAACTGGCTGAGGTTTAGTGGTCTGGGTATGGGAACGTGGCCCAGGGATCGGCCTGATTTAGTGGCTTCCCTTTGCAATCTGAAATAAAACTTTCAAGACTGTCCTTGCAATGGGGAATGGGAGGGTGGTGGTATCGCCAGCACCTGTACTGAGCCTCCATTATCTCTGCCTTAGATTTTCTGTTTATAAAATGGGTGTGACTATTATTTTTTCGCCACAGAAGGATGCTGTCAGGATTAACTGATGACTTGACATCCCTCTTTTCAGCCTAAAATGATTAAAAAAAAGCAACTTCATAGCACTAGGATGATGCTCCTCTAGACAATCAATGGCAAGAGTCTTCGAAACACCCTTCTGCTACTCAGGGATGTTGTGAATTCAGCCTGAGCCCTCGAGCCTTACCCAGTGCTGGAACTGGAAGGAGAGTGCAGAGACCAGCTAAACCGGAGTCATTCCCTGGGGCTGCAGGATACCCATACCCCTGACCAGTGATGGAAAACACATTTAAAAGAAAAATAAAAGAAACAGCAGAATTTGGCCCTTTACATTATTCAGTGCATATTCACCTCTTGAATTAGACTGAAATTCAGTAAGAGACCCATATGGTTTTCTGTGACTTAAGTTTAATTTTTGAAGTAGATGTAAACTTATCATACATGGTGATAAGCGTAGTTATTTAGGATTTGGAGGAAAACACATAGAACTACGCAATTAGGAAGTAGAAGAGTTGTGGAAAAGAGACAGGACTTGCTCAAAGGGGCAAAATAAATGCAGTCTCTCTCAAAAAAAATTAAAAACTATGGTTTATGCAAGTTAATCAGTAACATAAAAGTGCTAAGCCAGGGGAGAAAGTCTTAATATTTGAGAAAATACTGCATAAAGCGTACGTAATGCTTGTGATAGCAACGGCCCTGTCGTGCCACCTCTCAAGGTGCTACATATTCTGAAAGGGTTACAAATAAGCTCAGCTAAAAGCAATATTACAAGGGTTGATCTTAATCTTCTTAGGACATTTAGCATGGGAGAATTTCAGTGGTCGAGAATCCCAAATTGTGAGGGCACAAAGTAATATCTCACTTTTTACAGTGCCTTGAATCTGAGCAATTCAAACTGGGTGCATCTTCTTCTGCCTCCCCATTTCATAAAATCATCTGAATGTCAGGTGAGCAAAGGTGGGAAATGGCAACGCTAAAACAGGTACAAAATCTTCACAAGTTGAAGTAGATTTTTTTTTTTTTTTTTTTTTTTAGGATATATACCAAGAGCTAAAACACAGATTTCTGCCTACCTGCAATTATTGCTAGAAAATGGCTGACAAAATAGGCCACTGGAGTATCAGTCATTATTTATGAAGCTGGGCAGCAGTCGTGGAGACAGAGGACTGGCGAGCCAAGAGACACCCGGGGAGGGGAGAAAGGGACAGGGGACAGCAGGCGGGGAAAGGCACGGCCGCGGCAGAGCACAGGGAAGGCGTGAGGGGCAGGGACGGGGCTGGGGAAGCCCGTGGGCACAGAATCAATAATTAAAAGTGAAGGAAATGAAGTTTCTAAGACACAGACCTTGAAGGGGATGACAGGGGTCCTTTAGTTTTGGGAAAGTGAAATAGTGAGGAGCGAGTTTGGCAGCAAACGGGGCAGACGAGATGGGCAAAACAACGTAAAAGGGAAGCGAACCACAAGAAGGGAAAAAAAATAATAAAAAAATACAAATATTCAAGTTGAAAACTAAAAAATGATGGCATATCCAAACCCGGGGCGGGGGGGGGGGGAGATAAATATAGGGTAAATAGAAGAGAAAAAGGAAAAGGCATAGGCTTGGGAAAAAATGAAAGAATACAGAAAAATCAGACTCTGAGATAGAGAGAAGCTGCAGAGAGCATTTGAGAGTGCTATCAGTGGTAGAGAAGAGGTCAGAAAAAACCCACTAAAGATATAAATTAGGAAGCAAAAATAAAACTGCATGGTAATTAAAGAAGGAGAACCGAAGAGGGAGAGAATAAAGAGAGCAAAGGCACGCAGCGGTGTTAGCGGGGAAGCAGAGTGCAGCGAGGATGGAGAACAAAAGCACCGTGGAGGAACAGGCAGAAAATCTGCAAAATCCCTTGTAAAAGTTAACATTTTTGAAAGAGTGGAGGTGAAGAAAAGCATGGGCAGTCACTGCGGCTGAGAGAGGGCTGCGAGGCGAGAGCTGCACCCCTACCACACCCGAGCCAGGAGCTGGAAGGTGCCTTTATCCCAGTAACGTCCTTCGTTTGGGTGATAACAGCAGGAACTTGAGGTTCTTTACTGTTTTGACTGATACGGTACAGACTTGGGGAGGGTGACGAAGGATGCCACAGGCTGATAAGAAGCCTCACGTGACAGCAGCCTCCTGTTGACCCTGTATCTGCCCAGGGCATTCTCAAGAAGCAAAGAGCAGCACAGCAATAAAGGGTGCAGTCTTTGCATGCACGCTCCGCTGAACTAAAAATGGGGCTCCATTTCACGTCAAACCTGACCTAAAGAACAATAACAGGGATTTTTTCACTGCATTATACTATTTACTGCATTGCACTTTGATATTTTATGTTAAATCTTGAGCTCAGCAAAATTTGCATATAGGTTTATTATAACCTAATAACGTTAGAAAGTAGCAGCGTAGTCACAAAAAATAAGCCTGGCCTTCAAAACAGAGGATTGCAGAGTTCTGGTCTTTTCCTGACACTGATTTCCCACGAGACGGCTCTGCCCAGGTTTCCCCATCTGTAAGATACGGTCTTACAGGAGCTTTCATTTACAGAAATGCGGTGAGGATCGGAGTCAGTAAATACTTCAGGACAATATTCGTCTTAAAGTAAGAGGACTCATGTTACAAGCCTATTCCATATACCAAATGAAATACATTCTAGTGATTATTTTCACAGAGGACAGAGAGATTTCCTAAATCAAATGACTTAAATATACATTTTCTGTGGTAAGAGTGGAAAAAACAAAAGGGACCAAAAAAATTTAAAATTTTAATACCAAATTTCTGGTAACAATGCTCATGGTAACTGCAAAACAGGAAATATTACTGCTGGGAAAGAGCTATTAGAAAAGAAACAGGGGAAAAAGAAATAACTATGAAAATGCAAACATGAAGGAAAAGTTAATTGCTTTCCATTTATTCAATTTATCACAGTATTTTTCCATCCTTTTACATTTCCAATATGAGGTAGACTGTAAATATGTAGTTAAGTCCTGTGAGTTTTCTTCTTCAGCTGATACGCTTACAAAATGTCTTTGCTGTAATTGTGCCTCTAAACATTGTCTGGCATCATCAGCATCAAAAGTTACCACAATATCTAATACCCCCTCAGTTAATACAAAATGGAGTCAAGTAAAAAGAAATGTTTTTGCATAAGTGTCACTGAAAAAAAGGACTCTATAGAATAAATTTTAGCTAGCTATTTGGAGGTCCTACAAGCAAAAAAGGTCCCGACCCTTGCCTGCACTTGCAAAACACCTCTGCAAGCCCAGGAATTAAAAAATGGCACTAGAGAGGGAAAAAGCAGCCAAACAGTACCGGCAAATACAGTGTTTTATTTTTTATTATAGCCCGTGACGTATTTACAGTGAGGAGTGTGTATTTTACCTTCTGATTTTTTCAAATTGCTGGCCTGAGAAAAATGGGTGGCATTTTGCTTTACGCTGGAAAAGCATTTTCTTCTATCTTGTGTAATCTAGAAGAGATTCATAAAAAAAAGAACCTTGGGAGTTTATTGTTTAGATTCTTCTTCTTCTCCCCTCACAATTCATGAAGAAAAAACTCAAAATAAAATATTGCGCATTCTCTAACCAAAGAAACCTCAGGATCAGCATCAGTCATTGAGCCTCCTGCTTATTTCCTAAAGAGAGATTAACCTTTGAAGACAAAGACCGGCGTTTGGTCTCAGTTACCTTGGTGTAAAAATCAAGGCACTTTCATTCAGATGCCTTTTCATTTCTTTTACTCCAACTTAGAGTACCTAGCTTTTCACAAGTGTAGGATTCAGGTTAAAAACATTTTACTCAAATTTGCAACACAACCCAACGACTGCTATGGACTACCCCCAAATAGTTTATTAAAAAAAAAATAAAAATAAAGATTAACTTCCTTTTGTGTTCCAAAGGTAACATAACAAATGGTTTCCTGTTGTCGGGAGTCATGGTAGGCAAGATAAAATAATCTGAGTGACCCTGACAGCCCTGATAACCATACACAATATATCCTATTGTAATTCAACATACTATAAAAAGTCATGTCATGGTAATAATAGATGGGTATGAATATGACAAAAGTAGATAAAAATCTACTCAGGTGGTTCCTTGGAGGAACAGAAGAAGAATCAAACATAAGGTACTACATAAAAACTACATTACTACGCATTTGCCTGGGAATGGCAATCCCACCATACAAGACCTTCTGTGATTTCCACGGTGGACTCACATCACCAAACTACAACTACTTAATACTCCTCCAGATACACTGCCTGGGTCAAAAAACAAGTCCTGGTCCTTACTGAGTAATACCCCGAGAGGAATTAGCTCAGGTACCTGACATAACTCATCCTTTTTGGATTTGTGAAGCTGTCACCTCCAAGGATGAAGCTCCTAAGCAGGAACTTTCCTGGCACCAAGACCAAGGCTGGAAACTCATTATTCAACAAGATTAAAGTAACTACAAATCTCACCGCCTTCAGAATGAGGAATCAACTCAATTCATTGAGTCAGTTTTTGCACAAACACAGCTGAGAAAAAGCAGGGATTAGAGGACAAAGGGAGGGGAAAAAAAGGTGAAAACATGGAGAAAAGGAAAGTGGGGAGGAGAAGGGAAAGGGAGAAGAGAGTCAAACAGTTGCAGTGTGGTAAGAAGAGGAAAGTAATTAAAAAGAGCTTTGAAAGAAGAAACATAACCCCCGTATTATTGGTGAAAATAAGGAGGAATATTAGATCATTTTCTTAGGAAATATTTGATTTTTGTCTCTTGGCAGGTATTCGCATACTTTGGTCAGGGGTGCTGTGAATTACAAAGGGGGCTGGTGGCACTGTCTGCTAAGTTTGCCTCGGACTTCTTATTACAAAACCTCTTCCGTCCTTGTTTATGATGTTTCTCAAGACTGAGGCTACCCTGGACTATTATCTTCTAGAAAAATTCTGCCAAAAGTTTTCCAGAACATCCAAAGAAGAAGATTTTAAAAAACCCCAGCACTATCCAGTAAATCTCCAAACCCTATCTTGCATATATTAAATTTCAAATTAGCCTCTGTTTTAAGTATTTGAACCTCTTTTTGTTTTAGAGTAAGAACTAAACATTTAGATGCATTTGATTTTGAGTCAAAGATAGGCTTTTTGTTGCATGTATTGGAAGGCTTCCTAAAAATGTAGCCAAGCCTTTTAAAAATTTATTTTTGTGCCTGGTCACTGAATGGTCCACGTGTCTTGGGCACACCTTAGGCTAACCCTGAGCAAGACAGTCCTACTGTTGCAGGTCAGGCTGCTAAAACCCAGGCAGGACCTAACATCTGAACTGAAAACACAGATCTTATCTTCACTTTCAATGATTCTTCCACTGGATTCAGAATAAAATCACTACACTTTGTAGACTAGACAACTGTTTTATATGCATTGAAAATAAGGAACAACAAGAAAATGGAAGATTTGGTTAAGAAAATAAAGCAGTATAAGAGATGGGTTGAAGAGGCAGAAAGTGGTAATGGTAATGTGTGCTTTTCTCGTTTGACTAAAACTCTCAGATGTGGACCAGAATAAAGCAAAAGGGACAAATAAGATCTGATTAATATAACCAGTTATGCAAGAATAGCATTGCAAAAAAATAGCAAATTGAGTGACGAAGTAGAGGAGATGGGGAAAATATACAACACAAGGCCAGTTCATATGGGAAAAAATGTGATAAGCTGAGCAAGGACACCAGTATGAGACCAAGAGGACAACACAGCCAGGTTGGACAATGGGGCTTTGGAGAAAACAGGGCCCAATGTGTTGCAGAAGGCCCCTTGCACAGACAGGGAGGGTGACTGAAACGATGGAGACAGGGAAAGGTTGAGAAACTGGAGAAGAGAAAAATTAGATGCGAATTTGCGGCGCAAGGAGACTATATATATAGGAGGAGATGCCCGAGGAATTGAGCATAGCAAAGAGAAAAGGAAGAGGTTTGAAAGAGAAAGGTCAAGATAAGCTTGGGTGAATGGAGGAGAAATGGGTTGCTTTGATGGCAATAGGTGGAAGACTGCAAGCCCCCTTCCTTCAGAGCCTTGAGAGGACTCCTTAGTCCCACCAGTTCACGTGCGTTTCTGCTCAAAGCCTTGGGTTTTGCAGTTGTACTAGAGAAGAAGGACGCCATAAAATGAGTCTCCCATCATGGAAAAAGGGAGAGCCAAGCTTACTGGAGCTTTTACGGCAAACTGATACTTCTATTCCAAACTTAGATAATCTCAAAATGTCCAGGTGATGCAGTTGTAGTCTTACGTTAACTCAATATCAGTTTTTCAACCATGGCTGACACATTTATTATAACAGGCTTCAGAGGACGGCACTAAAGTGGCTGCCCTACGAGCACCTGGACAGCACAGAGGGAGTGAAGAAGGAAGGTTTCTGCATGTGATATTTTAAGCAGAATCTTTATGGTATTTAAATTTTTTCTTGTATTTAAGAAAACAGGTACATCAGAGGGCAAAACCATCCCATGGAGCAGCAAACCACTCACGGGGCTTGAATTTTGCTTTTGTTGCAGGTAAGGGTGCTGATACAATGGTTTACTACTTGCACCCCAAGTAAGATGCTGCTTCAACCTTGACTTCGCAGCAGTGGAAAAAGGGTTTACCCCAAATTGCTCTAAGCGCAATGAGAAGCAGAATTGGGCCACGGAGCTTAAATAAAGAAAAGAAAGTAGAGTGCTTAGTAGAAGTGAAAGACCTAAGTGTATTTGGGGAAACGGAGAGTAAAAAAATAAGTTTTATTTTAATACGATTCTTTTTCAGCCTATTAAGTTCTCCAGTATCAGAATGAAGTCTGCTAAAAGTTAGTAAATAAAGGCTTTCAGGAGAGCTTTATTAAATCACTTGTGACTTATCAAGTTAAAACTCCCACTCAGATATCTTAATAAAACTTTCAGAGAATATATTTAATTTTCCTGGAAATCAGAAGCCAATTACTAAGTACAGGAGTTACTGTCTGCTACACCACCGATCAGCTTTCTGTAAATAGAATATTTACCAACAACTTGGATTTAGTTCCCTAAAGTTTCGGTTTCTGAAGGTCAAATAACTATGTAACTGCTTAATAAAGAAGCAAAGAAGTACCTCTAAATATCTCCAAGCTCTGATGGGCTTATATTCTGCTCCTTAGGTGAGGTATTAGCAAAGCTTATTTATTTTCATTTCCAAGGCTTTTATTTGCTCATTCCCTTGTGGTAAAGCTGATTTCCATGATGATTCCCTTCTTAATTTTAATACCCTTTTTACTCATCATATAGACATAAGAATTTTCCATAAAATAATGAAACCCTTCCAAAGGAAATGAAGACAACTAGGAGAGGAAAGTAAACTACAGCTTACATTTTCTTCTTTTTTCCCCCAATTAATTGATCCACTGTCATATGCATATATGAAAGATTTTTTTTAATGAAAGGAAAATAAGGTTAATTAACATAAAACCCCTCACTCCTTGAGATGTTGAATTTTGTATTTTATCCATGCTGCCTTAAGTGCCTTGATTTCCCAGTAATGACCTAGTTCTCCTAATGAGTAACATTAACCCCTGGCTGTAGCTGTCCAGGACTTAATTGTCAACTGGAGCTGAAATAGGAGAGTTTGCCGATCAGCAGGTATGTGGTATATTAACTCATGTCATTTCAGACCCTAATAAATAAATCTGTTGCTAAGGCAACAGGAACATCAGCTGTATCACTTTTTCCTCCCCCCCCCCCTTTAAAGGAAACTGCCTTTCACATCGAGCTTTTAAAAAAGGAAATTAACTACATGTAACCGTAATTAGAAGAAACATCGTTTCTCATCTCAGAAACATATCTACATTAATGAAAAAAGGCATTCAAAAAGAGGACTGCTTTCTACCGTGACCAGGGTAACTGAAATTATTTCCCTCAACTGAGGGAATGCAATTTGAAGTCTACATCTGAGTGAGAAGAGATCACAAAATATTTTAGCTCTTTGTATTTCCGAGATAGTGTCCCCTCTCCTTCAGTACACTGCTGATGCCAACTGAGCAAACTGCTTCAACTATTAATCAGGAGCCCAGGCGACTGAAACCACAGGAGAAAAAATACCACTCGAACACCTCCGCGACCCTCTGTGAATCTTTCGATATGACTGGCAGACATGCGATCTTTTGGAAAGCTAAACAACATCCCGTTTTCAGCTCATCAGATTTAGCCACTAATGAAAACTTCAGTACCTGATTTAAATGTAGAAGCCATTGCTCCTCCCTGTCCCATGGAAGCAGTTACCTGATTCTTGCATGGGAAAAGCCAGAGGAAGCTTGGGGCAACACGAAGGCATCTCCAAAGGCAGATGTGATTTGGTGAGCTGTGCTGCAAAAGCTGGTAACTCACTTTCTGCCTCAGTTTCCCCACCTCTAAGATCGGATCCTGAATACTCCTGGTTTAGACTAACAGATTCAAGGTTTTATAGAAAGACAAAGCATATACAAGGGCAGGGAGTACAAATATTTTTGTGTTCCAGAAGGTTTGGGAAGGAAGATCTTGGTTCTTCTTGTTGGGGATGATGCACTGCTGGGGTCTCTCAGAGCCTCGCAGGTGAATGTCACAGCCCTCACTTAATTCCTGCTGTTCTACCATGGGATGAAGCATTTACCTTAACATTTTGAAAATTGTTAGGCTCACATTCAGTTTATGACTACAGGACAGTTCTTCCGAATCTCTAGTTATCCACATCTCAACCAGAGATCAGGCAGGAAGGGAACTGAAGAGAGGTTCATAAGGCCAATTATTGCTCTTGGAATACTTACTATAGGCTCTGCTCATACGATAAACATAACAAACTGCTCCTCAACATTATATCTGGCTTTTTCGATTAAGAGTACAGAGGTAATACAAAGCATCTTTTTTTCCATTACCAAAATTAGAGATGCTTTCTCCTCTGGACTATCAACCTCTTACAGTCCTTCAGGAAAACATGCCACAAGAAAGATGGAAAAAATGATGCTGAGATGTCCACTATAGCAGGAGAGGTCTTCATTATAGGCTGAACTTTTCTGCAAGCTCTTAAAAACAGTGATCAAGGAATAGTGGACTTTCCACTGAAGGGGGTCAATACCCCTAATATCTGCCCGTGGGAAGAAGTGTCAAGGTTAGATTTCACCAATGAATGAGCAATGAAAGAAAAACAGATTCTTCCAAACTCCCTTCCAGTTCAGATTTAAATCTCAGCTTCTTGGAGTATTTCATTAACTTTCTTATTTGCTACTTATAAAAACTCAATATCTGCACTGAAACTGAACTCTAGCTTGCATGAAAGTGAAGTTAGACTATTTTTTTTTTTTTGCTTTAGGTATTGAAGAAGTGAGGGTTTCAGCTTCAACTTAATCAGATGTCTCTACGTACACTTTTGTGGCACTGGTTCATTCACCACGTGTCATCTGTATTGCAGCCCTGGTGAACACCGTTTTCTTTGGGAGTATTAGCTTTTCTTAGATACTGCTAAAAAGTTTCCATTTTGAAATTGTTATTTTACATCCTATGGGCTTTTTATCGTATCTGGTACCTTTTAGTTAAGGCTGTATAAACACTTGCATTTTAAGCCTTTGTTTTCAGTCTGCATTATGTATCCACCACGTTCACCTTTTCAGATTGAATTTGCCAGAATCAGTTGCTTTTCAAAGATGAGGTTTCCCTGCAGGAACTCACTCCCCGCTCAGCACGGATCTACAGCCAAATTCTCCACTGCTTTCCCGTGCAAAGGGGCAGAACAGACCCAGTCAGCTACAATTTCCCTGAAAGGAGGGATCTGCTCTCCTTGGAGAACACACAACCTCTACCATCCTTATACGACATTGCACCAGTGGCCACCCGGCAGGGAGAAGTAGGACCACAGCCCTTTCTTCTACGTGCTCTCTGCAGGCTGTTTACAACGTTGAGGATGCCTGTTGAGGCTAATACTATTTATGGGTACTCAAAGGTGATTTCTAGGTGGAGCACCTACTCCTTCGCCTTTTGCTCTCTTGCCATACTGGCATCTTGACGGGATAAACTTTGGTCCAAAATATTCGAGAGTGTGAGGAAAATATGACTCGGGAATAGATTCACTGTGTTCTCAAATGTCTCTATATTAAATAGTTTTGAATTCTGAATTCAAAGGCAAACAGCAACTACACAAATCCTGTATTGCCCTGCCAAGGTGAAGAGGAGCAAGGCGTTCCTATTAAAAAAACACCTTCCCAGGCTCCTCTCCCTCGCAGCTTGCGGAGGGCTTGTGCTCAGCTCGCTGATGAAGAGCTGGCCCATCACAGAAGGCACAACACCGACTGCACTATCTGGGACAAGCCCTTTCCAAGGACTTGCTCCTGAGCGAAGGGGACGAGGTCCTCGTGGTGGGCAACCACGTGTTAGTACAACAACGGTGATGACAAAACAAGCTTTCCTCATGGACTCACTTCTTCAGCTCTTTGACTTTGTGATCCTCTACATTAAAAACAGGCAACTGGGCGCAGCACTATCTCTGTACACACCGTTTTCCCTTAGACCAGAAATCTTCAGATAATTTTTGCAATCTAGATTTTTTTTTTCTGCTGAATTTCCTCATCGTGACTTCCACTGCCGTTCCTCCCGCTCCTGTATCTCCTGCCCCACGTCCTTCCCCACGCTCTTGTCACACGCTGGTACGTACGGACACGAGATAATGGGTTTATCTGATCTTCCACGTGAATTGATAGCGGCTGTTTGTTTGCATGTGTGTGTAAATTCTCGCCGATTCCCCATGTGATCTTTTATCACACCCATACAATTAGGGGAAGAAGAATTGATTTCTGACAACTTTCTCTTATCAAGTCTTTAACTGCTGAGATGATACAGCGCACAGAGGGAAAAAAGAAAAACCATAAGGCTCGGGTGAATGCCTTGAGTTAAAAGAAGCACTGTAGGTCTCCTCCATGAAAGACAGAAGTAAAGAGGCTCCAATCTTATAATAAAATTACGTATGTGTCACCTGGATGATGTGACTGAGGTTGGGGCGCAGCGGGTTTGCGGCTTCGCGCATCCACTGTCGCGCTCGCATGCAAAAAGCTGAGGAACACGCTGGTGTACCCCAATTACAGCAACATACCTTTGGCAAGTGTCTGTGGCCCCGTTTGGGGGCAGTGAGAGGGAATAATGTACGTGTATAAATGCTGATGGGCTAGTTTTTGGGGGGAGAGGAGGATCGGGCCACACCGGTCACTGCCGTCTTAATATACTCATCCTGCACCAAATGGACATTTTATCACCTTGCGATGAAAACCTGTGGGACGCTACAAAGTTCTGATCACATGTGGGAACTTTGTCCATCGATCACCAGAATTTTGCTCTCCGTTTCCAGCAAAGCCCATTTGCACAAAGGGAAGAGTAATTCCTTGGCATAGCCCTTGCAAGAAAGCAGCTCGGAAACCCATCACAGCCTTTTATCCAGATCCTTGGCCATAAGTCATTTCTATTAGCAGCGCCTTGCTATAGATGTTTATAACAAAACATTAAAGACTTGGTGAGAAAGGAGAAAACAAATTACTCTGCGGAGAACCTAGCAACTCTGCTAAAATACTGTCAGTTATTTATCTGCTGTTGGCAGAGGTTGCACGCTGTAATCCTCGACAGGCTCGGATTCGGGGGGGATGGAGAGAAGGGGCAGGGATTGCATCGAAGGGCCTCTTCTCATGCAAAGACATTTTAACACCGATTTAAAGCGAGAACGTGTCTGCTAGAGAATGTCACTTTAGATTTGGATGCATTTCCAAGCAGGCAGGGCCTACGTTGGGTTGACTTAGCGGGAGAGGTGTTGGGGCTAACACCGTATTTTAGGGCGCTGGCGGTCCCCGTGAAGCACTAACGCAATGAGGTCAGCATCACTTCGTTTCGAGAGGTTTTCTGTAACAACAGCACGACTTCACAAAGGGTTTTTTTTTTTTTTAATGGTTTAGCCGAAGGGGTTTTTTGTTAGGTGAAGAGGAAATATAGGAACATAAAAAAAAAAAAAAAAAATCTTCCTTTTCTATTGTTTTTTTCCGAAATGAAAACCACATGTAAATCATCAGGGTAGACAATGGTTGTTAAATATTATTGTATAGGACAATATCTGCGAGCGCTTCGTGCTGGAATACAAGCAGGATACCACTGCCAATGTTTTACACACAAAAACCCCCTCGCACATTACAACACTTGGCTAAAATTAGTCCTCTTTACGAAGAAGCTCGCGCTAGGCCGAAGAAGGGGATGCTTTTAACTGCTGATGCCTGAATAAGGCACGCGATGCGTTCGTCTCTAATAAGGCAACGAGTGCTTATTTTTGGCTACGCTGCACGGCGAGGGGGCTGC